>NC_138745.1:1292664-1395164 GCF_965113295.1 Leuciscus leuciscus | reverse complement strand
ATGGTTGTTTTCACATTAGATTATGTTTATTTTTCTGACCCCATTGACAGATATTTGTTCTTGTTTTAATCACAAACTCATTTTAATAAGATAAATGTTTTGTTTTCTGAAAAATGTATCAATTAAGTGCCTTAATGCTTTAAATTAAGTTTGTTTTTTCCCCCCATTGTAATATATTTGGGATGCACTTAAAGCCTATATGTATTATGCATTATAAAGGTATTCATAAAGCACGTTATAATTAGGGCTGCATGCCTTTTGTGCTTGAAGGGACACGAACACACGACATTGTCAATATGCCCGTCTCGGCGAGTATCCTCGTAAACACAGTTGCTTATGAACGTAATCAATTGAGAAAGAAAACGGATGCGTATCGTTATATTGGATCCATGCATTAGTTCTTAAAGTGACAGCAGCCTAATAAACCTGCCTCTGTCTGCGTCACTAATGTTCATCAAACAATAAGAGACAAAGAATTAATCTTAGTTAAGGCGAGACACGGCAGGCAAAAACATCGTTTTTTTTACTGGTCAATTTTGAGATTTTGGACTATTTGTCTTCAATTGCATGTCTTCTTTCAGACTTGTGGTGAAAAAAAGTCAGAAATACACATTTAGGTCTTTATTTTACTACACTTTGTCTATTTGCGTCTGTAGATTTCTCATAAATTCAACAAAAGTTGGCGTTGTTAATCCTCCCGCTGCTCCGCGATCGCTGTCTGCTCCCTGTCATCACACACACCGCTGGAAAGCTCGCTCTCTCCTGTACAATGCTGTCGCATCCAAATAGGGTCATTTCCTTTTTATCAGTGACCAATCGTGAAAGTACAATGGGGCATTTAACTCTAAAAGCGAAATCTCATTGGCTGATGTCAATTTCTGACAACGTGATTGGTTCAGATGCATCACGTGACGTGCTCTGACATTTTCACTGGGGTTCTGTTCAGTTGAAGGCCATAAATGCTATGTTATATAAGTTTTGATGTGTTTTAGGTGGTTTATATTGTTTGATTGCTAATGATTTGATAAGATATTGTGTCTGTAAATAGTTTTTTCCACTAAAAAAGTATGAATTTTTACAGTACAAATCTTTAAAGGCCGTTTTCTCCAAATGGGTTTTTTCTCATACTCTGAGCCAGAAATGTCCACTTCAGCAGCACTTACATACACCAAACTCTCCAGTTGTATTCCTATCTATATTCTTAAGGTTTTTACAGAGGGGTTTGTTCATATATCGTTCAGATTCTGATTTATACAACATTTTATACCTAAAAACGGGGCGAAACTGGATTTTTTTTTGGCGTGATAAAAAGGAGTGATAAAAAGAGATATCCAAAATCCCCTCTGTAAAAACCTTTGACTCTAATATGTCAACAAAATTAAACAATTTTTAATCCGGCTTTATCCAATGTTCAGATTTCTCTTCTGGAAATATATGTAAATTAGTGCATTTTTAATGAGATAATACCTAATTTGCATATTTAAACATAAATATTCTAAAAACTTGTAATACAAAAGATATTTGTCTTAATGTCAGTAATCAACCAGGGAAGTTTTGTGCTGATATCTATTAGTCTTTTTTTTTTTTTTTTCTTAAAGCTAAAATTTTCTATTTAATTTATACGGTGAAGACAGAAATGTATACAGTAATTTATACGCACTGTTTATTTCAGTTTTATCTTTGTTCTGTTGTATCAAAATAGAGCTATTCAAGTCATTTGGTTAATCATTTGCATATCGCAGAAAAACAAATATCGCAATGTAAATATTTTCCAATATCATGCAGCCCTAGTTATAATTATAATTATACCCTATTATAAGTAATTGCAACCAAAGTTAAAATGCATTATAATATTTGCAAATTCCTTGTTGCGTCTGAAATGAGTTGCTTGTCAGTGTTTTAATCCATTATACTTTCTAGGGGTGAATTGATAAGTATTATAATGCATTATAACTGTGGGTATTATTATTCATAGGATCATACAATGCATTATAAGGCATGAATGCGTAAAAAATACTTTTATAATGCATTATATACGAAGGCTTTAAGTGAAATGTTACTGATATATTTGAACTGTATTTTTATTTGAGAATGTTGAGATGTTTGTGCTGGAAAACAAGACAGAAACACTGAGGAAGAACATCATTTATTGCAGTGGTGTTTGTCAAATATTGCTAGGCGAAGATCATTTTCCCATTTTCCCAACCTTTGATTTTAATAACGTATTAGTAAATGTTGAAATTAATACTAACTGAGATTGATCAATGCAGTTGATGTTCACTAAGGTAGTTAACTAATGTTAACTGATGGACCTTACTGTAAAGTGTGACCAATATTGCTAGGCGAAGATCATTTTCCCATCATCACTGGGATGTTAGACGAGACGTCTCGTGGGTGGGAACCAGAGGCTCTCGAGGCGGGAGAAAGTCCTGTATCTAGGTTGTTGTCATGACAACCGTTGCCGAGTGTCATTCTTCGAGGGTTAGAGGTTCAGTCTCCTGTCACATCATTAGTCTCGAGTGCCTTTCTTCATTCCCATAATGACACGAGAGCGCCGGATCCCACTCTCCCTGCTGGATAGTTGGTTTATGATTAGCCTTAGACTGGCATTTGGCAGCTAATTTCTGATTGGACGAGTCACGGCGTGTTTTGCTGCTTGGCTATAAATGACCTAAAGTTGCAAAGTCTCCCTGTAGTCAATAATTGTATCTTTTAAAACTCATCTTTGATCACAAAAATATGTAAAAGTTTTTTCCTTGAAAAAAATGTCTTCATGTCTTAAAATATCTTGACTGTAACTCGACACCCTTGCCTCATTTAGTATGCGTGGTTCTATGAATATGCAAATGAGCCCCGCCTCCACTCACTCACTCAGCTCAGAGATCCACTGGTTGACGATCACACGTTGATCTGATTGGTTACAAGGTAGTTTGTGACGTCAGAAACACCAGCGATTTCAAAGCGTGTGTTTGAGACTGTCTTTGGTTCACTGCAGTTTTAAGGAGGAAATACTCAGCAATGCTGTCGACTTATGAACTTACACATGGTTTGTCTTAAAGCATATTAAAAACACCACATAGACACATAAACAACATTAAAAGCTGGATTTACACCACAGGGGGACTTTATTAAATTAAACCTACCAAATATTCTTTAAAAGTAATTATCTTTGGGAACACTTTATTTACAGTGTCATTGTTACACGTTACATGTTGTTACTGAAGTTATAATAACTCTAAATTATGCATAATTACATGCAACTAGCCCCAAACCAAACCCCATTACTAACCCTATAATATGTAGATGTAGTCAGTTATTAATACTCAGTACTTAAGTTAGGGTTAGACAATAAAGTGCAACCCACTTTAAAATAAGGTTTCACTTGTTAACATTAGTCTATGCATGAACTAACATTAACAATGAGCAATATATCTTCACAGCTTTTATTAAGCTTTGCCAATGTTCATGTTTGTGTTGGTTCACAGTGCAATTACTAATGCAATCTTAGAATAAAGTGAATCTAACTCACTTTTTAAGGTTAGCTTTTTCCTAAAGGTTTTTATTATTTTGTATTCCAGTGTGTTCTTTAGTTTTTCATCTCTATCTGTGTTTTTTTTCTTTTCTCTTTACATTTTTATTGTGTAAAGTGCCTTGAGAAGCTGCTTTAAAGGCGCTATATAAAATAAAGTTTATTATTATTATATTATTGCTTTTCTTACTTAGTATTTTTGTCTTGTTTCCAGTCCAAATATCATTTCATAACATTTCTTAAATCAAGATGCATTTACTAAAGTAGTAACATGACATACGATATTAAGTCTTGTTTATTTAAGTGATTAATTAAGTGAGTTGATGCTTAAAACAAGCAAAATTATCTTCCAAATATTGTTCTGTTTGAATTAAGATTATTTTTCTGACCCCATTGGCAGATAATTAAGCTTTTTTTAAGCATAAACTCACTTAATTTTGATTAATTCCCCCGGAAAACAGGACGTAATATCTTTTGTCATTTTACTCATCTAGTAAATGCATCTTGATTTAAGAATTTCTAGATATTTGGACTGGAAACAAGACAAGTGTTTTTATGATTTGGTGTGTTTTGCTTGTTTTGTGCAGGTGTTCTTGGAGCCGCTCTCTAAAGTGCTCGGTCAGGCCAGATCTAAAGCTCTCCTGCTGGACGCTGCCCGTTCAGACACGCGTCACCTGATCAAACTGCATCAGATGGGGCTTCTTCTGGGAATAACCGAGTGGAGAGGAGACTTCAACAGCAAACTGGTTTCTCCAGCTCGTCCCGAAGTGCCCGCACAAGTCAAGAAGGTCAGAGTTCTCTTCCTCATTTCAAACTGGATTCTGTAGACACCAAAACTGGGCTGTTTCAAACACTGGTTTAACTTTTGGTGACTATACAAATGCGCACTTTTAAATGTTTCCAAAAGTTTATAAAATACAGTAACTGTTCTCATCTCATTACGAGGAGGGCTGCATCGAAATTAAACCGAAATTGCATTATGACTGCGATTTAATTAAATTAATATATGCGCTGCATGTTCCAGTTTGAAGCACAAATCTGTGTTTATTTACATATGAGCAGCTCATTTGAGTTGATTTAATGTGCATTTTTCTTAAATTGACAATGGAATATATATATATATATATATATATATATATATACACATATATTTGTATTTTTTAGCAATTTAATAATGATTATTATTTATGAATAATAATAATAATAACATTTAGTTGTAGTATTATTTCTACTATTATTTACAGCCATTCTGATATATGTGACCCGATCTGGCGAAATGAGTCGGAAGTCGCAACGTTCCATTTTAAGATATGGGCCGTTTATGTGGAAAAACAATGAAATAATAGATTTTTTTTATTATTATTATTATTGCTAAATTTCAAAGAACAGACATTCAAAAATAATCTCCTAAAGTTTCGTAGTCCAGATAATTGAGAAAATGTATTTAAATGACTATTAAAGTTTACAAAGTTTTACTAAATTCGCTGGAAATGAATATTGCTTTTCTCAACTCCTCTCATCACCTCTGAGCATTTCCCGGGAATCCCCTCAAACGTCTCTGCTTTCCAAATATGGTGTTACACGTTGTATAGAACCAATCATAAAGCTTAGAAATGTACACAAACGCTGATCATTTGTCAATGGGAAGCCCCGTTTCAACTGACCGGCACGCGATTGGTCCAGCCATCCTCCTGTCAGACTCGTAGCGCTATGTGTAAACAAGCTAGCAGATCTCCTCAGAAAGATTAAATATTATTAATTTGAGAAATGTCGCTGTCAAAAGAGAGCAAAGTCGCCAAAAAGTCGCCAAAAGCGTTGAACTCACTGGAGGCTTCAAACCTAAGCTCTGCTGCTGGTCATCAAGAGTGGCTAAGGCTAGTCAGTGATTGTTTTGGATCTGGAGACGTGTCATCCTCTGATGACAGCGACAGCCCTGTGGTATTTATCGTGTATGGATGTGAGTGAGTGCAATTATTCTGTGAGTGTATTTATCTGCAAGGAGAATCCATTACAATGTGTTTGATTTATTTTAACCCAATATTTAACTGTTGGTATCTCCGTTATGAATATGTTACACTGTTATTGTCATCTAGCCTACACAAAGATATGATTGCATAGGCTAACATTATTTGTTCTCTGTTTCCTTGTCTCTCTGCCTCTCTCACTTTCTCTCTCTCTCTCTATCTCTCTCTCTCTCTCTCTCTCTCTCTCTCTCTCTCTCTCTCTCTCACACACACACACACACACACACACACACACACACACACACACACACACACACACACACACACACACACACCTTCTCTCAAGCAAAACTGTAGCACCTCTGTTCAATCTTTCTGATTTTAGTAAATGTTTGTAAAAGTGCCTTTTAAATTATTTATTCAAATTAAAAAAATTAAAATAATTTGAGCTTTAGCCTGGCATAATAGCATATATTAATGTCTTTGGTCAAATTAAGCTGTACAATAAATAGTTCATCCCTTTAAATGCAATGGATTTTGAAAGATATCAACAAAAAACGGGCAAAAAACTTTAAAAGTGATTTTCTCAGGTTTTCAATTGGAAAAAGAGGGCAGACGACCATAATTCAAATGTGTATATCTTTACAACCATTCAAGGTATGACTTTGACTAGGATATCAGTTGAAAGCTTATGGTCTCCTCTTTCCATTAATACCAAAATCTCAATTTTGAAGTTTGGGTCACTGTGACTCATTTTGCTGGATCAGGTCACATATATAAACACAACATTTTGGACATATTGTGCAGTACTACAACAAAAAAGGCTGAATTTTTTTAAATCGCATTTTAAGTCTCAATTGCAATCTTTATCATGAAAAATCATGCATCTCTAATTTAAAGTCATAAATGATAACCTGCAGACAATGCAAAAGCAATTTAACACAACTATATAAGTATAACGATATAACTATATATATGTTTTTGCCTTTACGCTGCTTCTGAGTGGCGTTCCTGGAAGCATGTGAAGTCACTGAATGAGAACATGTTCAGATTTAGGGTTTATTCATCAAACACTTTCCCCATCTCTGCAGTTTGTGGTGGAGGACTCGATGAGTGACATGTCTTCAGTGGTGAGTCTGAATGAGATGGAGAACGATGAGCAAATGCTCAGCTCTTCGTCCAGCAGCCCGAGAGGAGCCCGACTGCAGGGTGAGCGTCACTCGCTTCTCAGTCAGATGAGCGTCATGTTAGGGATATGTGTGGAACACTGTGGTGAAAGCACATGACAAACCTGCAGTTGTGCAGTTGCAGAAGCTTAATTAAAGACTTGTTTAATTCTTAGGCTCAGTGAGAGGGATTTTACTGCAAACCTTAACAATGAAATAAAAGAACAATACAAAATAGGGATTAGCGTGTAGGATCATATGGCTTAAAAATGAAAGATAGACAATAAAAAAGTGATAAAATGTGTAGAAGAATATGATTTAAATGACGTAAATTAATGATAAAAGTGATAGAAATGTGTAGAAAAATGTCTTAAAAATTTAATTAAAAACCAATAAAAAGTGCTAAACGTGTGAAGGAAAATATGGTTTAAAATGATATAAAATAAGAATAAAAAGTAATAAAATGTAGGAAAATATGGCTTAAAAATGATATAAAATAAGAATAAAAAGTGATAAAATGTAGAAAAATATGGCTTAGAAATTATATAAAATAATAAGAATAAAGAGATAAAAATGTGTAGAAAATATGGCTTAAATATTATATAAAATAACAATAAAAGTGATAAAATGTGTAGAAAATATGGCTTAAAATGAAATGAACAATAAAAAAGTGATAATGTCTTGAAAAAGAGTTTAAAATGTAATAAAAGAACATTAAAAAGCGATTTTTTTTAATCAAAATATGGTTTAAAATTAAATAAAAAAACAATAAAAAAATGTTTAAAAAAAGTGTAGGAAAAGAGTTTCAAATTAAATAAAAGAACAATAAAAAAGCTGATAAAAATGCATATCAAAATATGCTTTAAAATTAAATAAAAGAACAAATTGTTTAAAATGGAATAAAAGAATGATAAAAAAAGGTTTAGAAAAATATTGTTTCAAATGAAATAAATGAACAATAAAGAAGTGTTAAAATGTGTAGAAGAATATGGTCTAAAATTAAATAAAAGAACAATAAAAAGGTGTTAAAATGTGTAGAAAACTGCCCCCTTTTAAAGCCCTTTTTTTCTTCTGAAATGACTTCATCCAGACAGTGAAGATGATGATGAAGATGATGAAGAAGAGCAGATGTACGAGCTGGTGTCTGAGGACAATGCAGAGGCAGACAGCAGTGATGAAGAGGAGGAGGAGGAGGACAGAGAAAACTCCACTACTGATGATAAACCAGAGGAAGAAGAGGAGGAAGAGCTCGATCAGCACAGAGCCATCATAGAGGACATCAGGTGCGTTCAGCTCATGAAGCTCGAGTGCAATCGCACGCTCCATCGCTGATAAGTAGGGGTGGAACGGATCACAAAATTCATGTTTCGGATCATTTACGGTTTTTGAGCCACGGATTGGATAATTTTTCGGATCAGCAAAAATACCCTGATATATATATATGGGGGGGGGGTGGGGGGGGGATAACTTTGCCTCCCTCTCTCTCTCTCTCTCTCTCTCACTCTCTCTCTCTCTGCATGTGTGTGAGGCTGATCTGTACAGGTCATAGATCATCTGTGACCCGTTGCACCCCTGATCTGCTGACGCTGTTTGTGCTGATGTTGCAGGAAAGCTGAGTTCGGCATCGGCGTGGAGCTGAACGAGGAGGGCCAGAACCTGATGAAGAAGCAGCAGGCGAGACTGGGCCGCAGTCTGGAGCGCCTCTCCACCGAGCTCTACAGCAAAGACACACACTTCGTCCTCGAGCTCATTCAGGTCCAGACCAGCATATCCTCTATAGCAGTGTTAATTTCGGTGACGAATAATTTTCGTCGACAACATTTTTTCACAGACGAAAACGAGACAAGAACTAAATAAAAACCAGTTTTGAATGACAAAAACAATGTCAAAAATCTATTGAAATTTTTGTCAACGTTTATTAACTAGACAGAAATGTTCAGTAGGGACGATCTTGGGAAGAGATCCAGTCAGAACGTGTGGAAAGTGTCAATTGCGTGAGTCTCACGCTGAGTGTGCGAGAGTCGGCAGCCCTGGAGTCTTTAATGTCATACAGTGATCCATAATAAATAGGGCGGTAACAATATAGCATGTCATAATATCGCAGTACAAAAATGCAACAATATGTATCGTATCGTATCGTTCAACCAAAAATGAAAATTACTGTGTGAGAAAAAATTCTAGTTTTTCAGAGTTGTAGTGTCAGTACAACATTAAACTACTGTATATAACGCTGAATATAATGTATAATAATGCAATGGGGGAATATTTGTGGGTCCTGATTATGCCATATGTTACCAGTAAAAAGTGTCCGACATTAATTAAAATATATCTAGTCAGTGAAAGAGTGCAAACATATTCGTCTAAAATAATTCAGTATTTTCATCTTCAGAATCATGAATATTGTTATTCTGGCGTCTCTATTGTCCTGTATTGGGTTTCAGCACTAAGTCCAAACCTATTCATTTACACACACAATGTAACACCAAATTAGCATTTTAATCAACAGTAAATTTTTTGTTAACCTTTTATCATATGTAATATGGTATCGTGAGTTCAGTATCGGATCGTGACATGAGGGGATCGTTACACCACTAAAAAATAAAGATGTTAAATGGTTTTGAATCATACACTACCAGGTGTAATTTTGGAATAAGTTGTTTTTGAGAGCTGTCAGCCCTGATCCTCCACGTGTTTGACCTCGGCTGTGTGTGTGTGTGTGTGCAGAACGCTGATGATAACAGTTATCCTGAGGGTGGAGAGACACCGGCTCTGATGTTCGTGGTGGAGAGAGACTGCATCACCATCATGAACAACGAGAGTGGCTTCGAGGAGAGGAACGTGCGGGCCGTCTGTGACGTCGGCAGGAGCACCAAAGGAAAACACAAATATGGCTACATCGGTACTATCTATCTATCTATCTATCTATCTATCTATCCATCCATCTATCTATCTATCTATCTATCTATCTATCTATCCATCCATCCATCCATCTATCTATCTATCTATCTATCTATCTATCTATCTATCTATCTATCTATCTATCTATCTATCATCCATCCATCCATCCATCCATCCATCCATCCATCCATCCATCCATCCATCCATCCATCCATCCATCCATCCATCCATCCATCCATCCATCCATCCATCCATCCATCCATCCATCCATCCATCCATCCATCCATCCATCCATCCATCCATCCATCCATCCATCCATCCATCCGTCTATCTATCTATCTATCTATCTATCTATCTATCTATCTATCTATCTATCTATCCATCCATCCATCATCCGTCTATCTATCTATCTATCTATCTATCCATCCATCCATCCATCCATCCATCCATCCATCCATCCATCCATCCATCCATCCATCCATCCATCTATCTATCTATTTATCTATCTCTATCTATCTATCTATCTATCTATCTATCTCTATCTATCTATCTAGGCTTCTAGGTAATTTCATTCTGCCGGCTCAGAAAAGTTAGTAAAGATATCGTTAAAATAGTCCAAGTGACTACAGTGGTTTATAGTTTAAGGTGAACTCACACAGAGAAACACAGAAGAAAATGAATAGTTGAATAGTCGTTATTTTGGGGGGTTTTTGCGCACAAAAAGTATTCTCATCGCTTGATAAACTTAAGGTTGAGCCACTGTAGTCACTTGGACTATTTTAACGATGTCTTTACTAACTTTTCTGAGCCGGCAATGAAATTACCTAGAAGCCTATGGAGGAGGGAGACAGCTCTCAGATTTCATCAAAAATATCTTAATTTGTGTTCCGAGTTTTCATTTTTGGGTGAACTAACCCTTTAATCTTTCATCTATTGTTTTGTCTGTCTGTACATCCATTCATCCATCCAGTGTAGCCATAATTTGTAGTGTAAACATGAATCTCTTCTGATGCGTCTCAGATGTAAGCCATCCACTGTATTACTGAAGGGTTCTAACCGGTTTCAGTTTCACACAGCTTTAAAAGAAAATGTAATACGTAATGCATGTGTTTGACTCAAAATAACTTGAATTTTAATCTAAGAATGACTCTTTACCAGTGCAGTAACAGACTAGGATAATGAATGATGCATGTTTTACCAAAATAAAGAGTCCCTCCTTTTAGAAAGCACATTCTCAGCTGGATCTGAACAAACCGCCTGTATTTACCCACAATCTTTCCTCTTTTTTGTTTTGTCATACAGGACAAAAGGGCATTGGCTTTAAATCAGTATTTAAAGTCACCGACTGTCCTGAGATCCACTCCAACGGTTTCCACATTAAATTCGACAAGACCAGCGGCCCCATGGGATACATCTTACCACACTGGGTCGAGCAGGAGAGGCCCGTGAGCCAAGCTGCCAAGGACATCGCAGAACAGAGGTTATAATCACAAGACTCATAAACAACATTGATTTCCCCAGAAATATATTCATAATGATACAATTATTTCATAATGCAAACCTGTAAAGGCCTTGTTGTTGTTGTTCAGGGTTCAGGAACAGGTGCTTAAAGTGCTTGAATTTGACTTTCTGACATTTAAGTCCTGGAAAATCTTTGAAAACAGTAATTTTTATGCTCTTATTCTTCAAGTCAATCATATATTCATGGGAAAAAAAATCAGTTTGAATAAGGAAAGCGATATCTTTGTCATAGTATAGTTAAAGTTACCGTATTCATTGCATGTCCCGCACTTTATTTGTACCATTTTGTTTTATTAGTATATTTTTATTTATCTATTTACCTTTTTTAGAATTTAAAAGATAATATAGTAAGATATTATTTGATAAATGAGATCTCGGATTGTAGTCCTTAAAAAAAAAAAAAAAAAGTAGTGCTTGAAAAGTCCTTAAAAGTTCTGGATTTGGTTTTACGCTGCAAAAAATGCTTTTCTTATGCATTTCCAGTCCAAATATCTAGAAATTCTTACATCAAGATGCATTTACTAGATGAGTAAAATGACATAAGATATTATGTCCTGTTTTCCGGGGGAATTAATCAAAGTTAAGTGAGTTGATGCTTAAAAAAGCAAAATTATCTGCCAATGGGGTCAGAAAAATAATCTTAATTCAAACAGAAACAAGATTATTTTTCTTAAGATTTAAGAAATGTTTGATATTTGGACTGGAAACAAGACAAGAAAAGCACTTTTTGCAGTGCACAGTATCTGCCCGAACTAGGGCTGTCAACGAATATTCTAAATTCGAATATATATTCGAATAGTTTTAAAAAACAGAAATTCGAACGTGAAAATTAATATTCGAATGTGAATTTCGAATATGGAAAAACACGCCCGCGGAAGCAGAGGCGCGGCTGTCTGCTTTGCGAGTGGGCGCGCGCGCTGCCTGAAGCCTTGTTTATACTTTCGCCTGTCTCCGCAGCGCGAGTCTCCGCAGACTGCGCGCGCACCTCCCCCAAACGGACGAGGCGTTTATACTCGACGCGCTCGCCGTTGTACTATTCTTTGAAACGATAGGGGGCGATTCGTGCTCGTGCGGACGCGTCGAGTATAAACAAGACTTGAGGGACAGGTCACACGAGTCGCACTGTCTAGCACAGCGTCACTGCTGAAAGTTGACAGTGCACTAAAAGACAATGGAATAAATTGCAGTCAGTTTTTCCTTTTTTAATACAAGCACCAATAATGTAAGTAGCCTTTTTCTTTTTTAATAGCACTTTATTTTTTATGAACCTCAGGGTAAAAGTTCTTTGTTGTCACATTTCTCGGAATTGTGTGCCTCATTTTATTTAAAGTTAAACAGAAAAGTTCCATGTTTACCACAGCTCAGCTCGCTCGGAGCGTTCAATGTCGGTTCTATACTGTAAAACTTCAATTAATGTTAATACATTTGTTTCAATCACTGAATGAAGCCTGCTATATTTGGGGCAAGAGTCGCGACCTTAAATTGCTTGCACAAAACTCTTGATCAGCACTCAACATGTGCTTATTGTTGTTCATTTTACCGTTATGAGCAGAGAGAGCGTGAGCGCGAGGGCGCGCGAGAGAGAGAGAGAGTGCCTGCGAGTGAGCGAGACTGAGGTCTGTGGTCTTGGCCATTAGTTTATTTACTTGGTTTTGTGTTGGTAATACATTGTCAAATATGTTTAAACTTAAATTAACTACCTATACAAGTTATGTATGTCTCTTTGTATTAATTTGTCCTGTTATTGACGTAATGCGCGTCATTGAAAAAATGCGCAACCAGATGTTCGAATAGTTCGAATATTCGTGTGTTTTTTAGAGGGAATATTCGAACGTCATTTTTGAGCAATTTTGACAGCCCTAGCCCGAACCCTGTTGTTATGAAACGGCTCTTTGGTGTCTTTTTCATTATAGATGGACGACAAAGATCCACCTTCCCCTGCGGTCAGAAAACTACCAGACCAAAAACCTCTTCCATGATGTTCATCCCTCTCTCCTTCTCTTCCTCCATCGCCTTCGGTCCATCACTATCTTCAATGAGGTGAAGACCTGGTGACCCTATAAAACCTACTGGATCATGATTTATACAGTCTCTAAATGATCAGCACGATCTCCTCCAGTCCTTCTGTGTCTGATTGATAGTTCAGACTCTTTTATCATATAAACGTTATTGAGTATAATTGCACAAACTTCAGTCTTTCTGCTGTCAAATCTCCACTGATCTTTGTCAAGTTAACGCAAGAATAACTTTCATATTGTTAGTAATATTTCAGCTGGACTGAAGCAGGTTTACTTGATTATCATACATAATGTTTTATCGAGTATCAAATATCATCAGGCTTTTGGGGAAGGTTTATTTGTTCATCTCTCAATCATCATTGCGTTGAATTGCATTATGTGTTTTAAAACTAAAGAGCTTTGATCATAAAACTAAGCATTTAAATATCAGTTTACTAAGACATTATTGGGGGAAATTGATATTTATATGCATTTTATGTAAGTATCTGCTATACTGGTTTACATTACAAACGTCCATATAAATCCATATCTGCACCAATTGCGTATTTTTGCTCAGTTTGAGTCTTGGATTTAAACTGAGCTGGTTTTTTTCCTCCATATTCTCACTGAGTCTCAGACTATATGAGCCGTAAAAGCCTGATGCAACGATCATTTTTTGGTTTATATATTGAGTGTTATTTCATACGTCAGGCTTTTACGGGTTTACGTGCATTTACTTTTGTTTCTTCTTCAGGCCGAGAAGCGTTTGGTGTCGATGACACGCCGAGATCTGAGCCATAACATCCTGGAAGTGGCTCACACCGGCGGAGAAGAGCGCTGGCTGGTGGTCAAGAGGATGCTTTACCCGAAAAAGGCAAGTCTCACACACATTTACATGTTCACGGACAGTCAGACCAAACATTATTCAGACACCAGATGTCAGTTTTGATATTGTTTGACTAGTGTGTGCAGGACACCATAGCTCATTTATGTAAGTGAGGAGAGCGCAGTAATCTCGCTAAGATGACCGTACCGCTTTATAGCTCTGATATTGTGTAACGTGTCAGTTTATCATTTCTTTATTTTAGTTTTGACACCGTATTATCAGATTAGACACTGAGCGTGAGTTAGACCAAGTACATTCTCCATTATCTTTATATAAATGGATTTTCACCCAAAAGCATGTAAACTTTAGTCCACTCAATCAGAGCTTCAACGTTCATGAAGAGATGGTGAAATAAATCCATACGAATCGAGCGTTTAATCTTTATATGGATGAACAGATTTAATTCAGGCTTTTATTCACATAAAACAAATACAGTCAAACCAGAAATTATTCAGACACCAGATATCATTTTTGATATGTTTTCACTAGTGTGATCAGGACACTATAGCTCATTAGTGTAAGTGAGGAGAGCAGAATAAAGTGACATATTATACCCAACAATTCTTCATACAGTGGAAAATATATTCAAATTTGGGACCAGAAATGATTGGGACACTTTGAGCTGATCATGTTTTCTTCAGTGTTTTGTCTTTAATTGCTAATGCTCTTTTTACACACAGACTGAACAAAATGAAGCATTGCTTGGTGATTGGTTGAGCTAAACTGGTATTATCTAATTGTGTAGTTAAATTTAACAGCTGACAGATATTCAACATAATTCATGTGTGAGACAGTCTAACAGAAGGACGGACAAAACCAGTCAAATATCAACTGAGTTCTGCTCAAATTTTATTACCATTTTCTAAACTATAGTGAATAAACTGTGATAATGTGAGAGATGTTGAAGGTGTCTGACTGTGTCTGAGATGTGCTCATAAACTAAGGGAAGATTGAGACTTGCTTCTGTATTGTTTTCCCGCGTCCATGTCCCAGTTTTACCTTCTTCTAATTGGCCTTAGTTCTCGCTGTGTTCCCGGGATCGGGACGTTACGCAAGCGTTCCTCTCTGCTTTATTCCTCTGGGAAACGTGTTACACTCCCGTCTCATTCAAACTTAATGCAAGGAATCTTATTAGCAAAGTGCAGTGAATGTTTTCCCTTCACATCCGTTTGTACCCTTTGTTCTCAGGGAGAAGTCACAGCACTTTCTGTCCGTCTCCTGTGTGGATGTTCTCTTACTTGTAGTTTTAATACTGGAGACGCCAGTAATAACTCCCTAATTTATATATGTAGATAATGCTCAATATTCTTTAAATAATAATAAAAACACTATTTAATGGAATCCAGCGAATCTCAAAATGAATACATTTTTCAGGCAAATTTTTTGATACATTTTTTCAATCAATAATTTTTTCAATGAAAATTTTAATGCTTTGATGCTTACATGTAAAGATGCTCTTGTAAGAATTATTTTAATCCCTTAACTGTCACCCCCCTTTTTGAGAATGGACATTAAAATGCACTATTCAAACTTAAATGCTTGTAATTCAGGAATGCTTTGTAATATAGACCTAAGTTTGGTCTTGTTTTAAAGACAAGACTCAGCAGATTATCGCTGAAGTGAAAGCACTTTCAAAAAGTAAAGTATGAACAAGTTATGGAAGTTTAAATTTACAGTAAATCAAATATACTGTACATATACTGTATATTTTTTATATTAAATATATATTTTACAAAATATTTTTTACTATAAAATTACTATAAAATCAAAGCCATATATCTAACCAAGTTGTGTTCCAAATTTGAAGTTGATATCACAAAAATTGAAGTTCCCATGAGATTTTGTTTAGGCGTAATACCAGAAATAGCCACCGGGTGACATTGAGTTCCATTGAATTTAACTGTATGCATTCTGCCATAACAAATTAATCAACTTCTGTCCAAATATCACTTCTGTCACAAAATATGGAACCTTGAGACTGACAATATGTGTTTTGTCAAGATTAGAAAATATTTTGATCATAAATTATGAAACATAATGATGCCCAAAAGGGGAGGAGCCTGATAAAATAATTTAGAGTACCGTTTCTATTGTAACGCAAAGTCCAATTTCAAAACAGTTTTCACAGGATGAATTCTGAGATCGTAAGCTTTCAAATGATACCTAATTTATGATAACTACTAAAATATGTAATGTAATAAAAAAAAGGCGATAAAAAAAGATATTATTATGTTTTAGAGGATAATATATATATTATACTTTTTAGAAGATAATATTATTTTATAATTTTTTATTGACAAATACTAGATTATATGTTTTCTTATGAAATTTTAGCATGAAAACCAACGTTTCAATTATTAAAAGTGTGTGCGCTAGAAGATTTTTTGAGGTGCACTCTTGTCATAAATTCATCTATTTCTGTTCCTACATAATTTGTAATAAAAAAAACAGTCCTAAAATATCTATTTAGGAGCCTTAGACCTTTCCAACGATATATAGTCTGTCATGATTAGATTAGGATTTAATTGTAATATAGTGAAGTAAACTTAAACGTCTCGCTAGCCGGACGGTGACACTTTTGTTTTTACATTTTTACAATTTGTTTAATGTAAAAATCCTGTGTATTCCTATATTATAAATAATTCAAAAACCGCAGCTTTTCCTCAGTATTGCTGCATGTCTGACGTTCACCGTTCACTGAATGTCTCCATCGTGTGTCTGTGTTTTCCTCCGCAGATTAAAGAGGACGTGGAGTCGACAGAATTGGCCCTTGCGTTTCAACTCAGCGAATCGTCTTCCTGTGAAGCCAAGCCTCAGAAACAGCCTGTCTTCGCCTTTCTTCCACTGCGCAGCTTTGGCTTCCGTTTCATCATTCAAGGTTAAACACACGTCATGTGACTTTATTGTTGTCTTAAGTGTCATTTTACTGTTTTCTAGGGGTTTCGGACATGGAAAAAGCAGAATAGGTGCTCTTTAAAAATACTGTCTCAGTGATGCTAATAAAACACTGTCTCGTTGTGTGCTGTATTGCAGGTGATTTCGACATCCCTTCCTCCAGAGAAGACGTGGACCGGGACAGTTCCTGGAACCAGTGGCTTCGCTCCGAGATCCCACAACTGTTTGTTCACGCCATGGATGTCTTCAGTGTAAGAGAGGAGTGGGATTGGATACATTTATTCCTATATATTTGCCTTTTAACGCCAGCTTTAGATGGAGCTTAAAGGGATAGAAAATTAGCCCATGCTAGGTGTATATGACATTCTTCTCTCAGACGAACACAATCAGAGTTATATTAAAGGGGTGGTTGATTATGATTTGACTTCTCTAACTTTAGTTAGTGTGTAATGTTGCTGTTTGAGCATAAACAACATCTGCAAAGTTACAACGCTCAAAGCTCAGAGCAAAGGGAGATATTTGCTTTTAAAGAAATTGCTTTTTAAGGACTACAACAAACAGCTGGTAGAGAATACACCACATTCCTCCCGGGTTAGTGACATCACCACATTCCTCCCGGGTTAGTGACATCACCAACCCTCGAATTTACATAAACCCCGCCCCCGGAACACGATTAATAGATTATAATGACAGAATATGCTAATCAATGACTAGAAGATAACTACACATCAGCTACATAAATTCATCAACTAACTTGATGCTTTCCTGTAGCTCAGTGGTAAGAGCATTGCGTTAACAACAAGGTTATGGGTTCGATCCCAGGGGATTGCACATACCTATGTATAAATGTATAGGATAATGCAATGTAAGTCACTTTGGATAAAAGCGTCTGCCAAATGCATAAAAAAAAATGTAACTATTCAGAAATGTCCTGTTGCTTCTACATGTTGTCACTTCTTCTTGAGTCTCTCCATCATTGTCTGACTCCGGTTTGAACATAAAAAGCTAAAAGTTTTTGATATTTTCAGCGCATGTGTGTGTGAGATAAAAGCACACAGGGGGCGGAGCTCATTTGCATTTAAAGGAAAGCTCATTTGCATTTAAAGGAACACACAAAACGGTGTGTTTTTGCTCACCCTCAAAAAGAGACAATTTTAACATGCTATATAAAAATATCTGTGGGGTATTTTGAGCTAAAACTTCACACACACACTCTGGGGACATCAGAGACTTATTTCACATCGTGTGAAAAGGGCATTATACCACCGCTTTAAAGGAGGAGGTGGAGCACTTTTATGACGGATAGATGCACTTTTATGGACTTCAAAACTGCCATTTACTCCCGTTATAAAGCTTGGAAGAGCCAGGACATTTTTTAATATAACTCTGATTGTATTCGTCTGAAAGAAGAATGTCATATACACCTAGGATGACTTCAGGGTGAGTAAATCATGGGCTAATTTTAATTTTTGGGTGAACTAAGGCTCATAAATCTGCTTTTTATCATGTTGCTAGAAAAGAAAAACTTGCTTTCTTTATGTTTCTCTGGTCATCTGAAGGAACATTTGTAGTGCTAACGAGTGCATGCGATGTGAATCCCACAGCAACACCCAGAGTTCAGTGGGCTCGGAGGACTCTGTTACTTTCTGCAGTTTATCCCTCAACCAAGTGAGATCCTGGACTTCTTCAACCCCGTGGCCAATCAGATCATTCAGTTGCTGAAGGGCAAACCGTGCCTCCCTGCGAAAGAGGACAGCGGTGAGGACCAGGGTCAAAGGTTTACTCTTCCATTAAGGGCCATAATGTAGATTTTCCTCAGCTGGACACACACACATATATATATATATATATATATTTTTTTTTTTTTTTTTTTTTTTTTTTTATTAAAAATACAACAACAACAAAAAAGTAATATTGTGAAATATTATTACAATTTAAAATAACTGATGTCTTCAGTGTCACATGATCCTTCAGAAATCATTCTAATATGATGATTTGCTGCTCAAGAAAAATGTATGATTATTATCAGTGTTGAAAACAATTGTGTACATTTTTTTCAGGATTCTTTGATTAATCAAAAGTTTTAACAACAGCATTTATCTATTTATCTTTCTTAATAAAATTGATTAAAATAATGATTAATATTTGGTCAAATTATTCTTTATCATTTAAATCCTAATTAAAATTTTGAACGGCAGTGTGTGTGTGTGTGTGTGTGTGTGTGTGTATGTATATATATATAAACTGATTAAGAAACGTTATTTTTCCATATAGAGCCAATATTTGCCCCCTGGAATTGGTTTTCTGGGGCATATTTAAAAAAATGACCTTAATTACAATAAAACATATTTTGTATTTTAGTATTTTGAGCTAGAACTTGACATACACACTCTGAGACATCACTTATTTTACATCTTGTGAAAAGGGCATTACATGACTGTGCTAAGTGCTGATGCTGATGTGTACGCACGTTGAAGACTACAGATGTCTCTTTGTTCAGATGGCGGAGTGGAGTTCAAGCAGCCGTCCCAGCTCGCCGTGTGTTCAGACCGGCTGATCCAGGAGGTGATTGGAGGAGAGGATCTGTGCCGAAGCCTGAGTCTGTCGTACCTCCACCCGGCGCTGCAGGCTCGCCTCTCGAGCTCCCTACTCACTGCGCTGGGCGTGCACCGGCTCCGGCCCGCCGAGATCATCACCGTCACCTGCTCCATGGCCAGGGAACTCCTGCAGCACGGCCATCTTAGCTCAGGTGTGATGAGTGGGGCAAAACTGAATGAATTATAACAACTTATAATGTAGAGGCAGTGTTTATCAATTCAGAGAAATCTAGAATTTTAATTGATTTTTGATATTTTAAAGCCATGAATGATCTTGTTTCTTTTGATTTGGTGCAATAAGGGGGCATTGTGTGAGATTATTGATGACAACCTGTATTTTGCATCCCTCTTAAAGGTGCAGTGTGTGATATTTAGGAGGCTCTGTTGACAGAAATGCAATATCATACACATAACGATGTGTTCAGTGGTGTATAAAGACCGTATATAATGAACCGTTATGTTTTTATTAGCTTAGAATGAGGCATTTCTCTCTACACACCGCGGGTCCGTATAAATCGTCATGTTTCTACGGTGGCCCTGAGCGGACAAATGCGTTTCGTCACTATGTTTGTATAAAAAAGCTTCAGCTAAAGTCAGCGAATAAAACACTGACACAGTGATGAACAAGTAACAATAATGTTCGCAATAACATTGATTTTTCTGAATAATTAAGTAAACATGATTTCTTTATTTATCTTTGTAAAGAAACCTCATTGTTTAACCGGCTACTCTCTGCTGTCTCAGACAACGACATCACTTCCTGTCGGCCACCGTAACTTCTTCTAGTTGCAATTCACAACCTCACCACTAGATGCGCTAAAACTTACACACTGCACCTTTAACTAATGAACCTTGTTGTAAAGTGTCACCTGATAAGTTGTGTTCTCAGATTTCAGGGATTCATAATGCAGTATTTCTGTCAGGTTTTGAGCTCACCGTTGTCTTCTCTTCTCTCGTCTGCTCAGAGCTCGAGCTGAAGAAGCTGGCCCGGCTACTGGTGTGTAACTTCCGTGCGCTGGAGCCGGAGTATGAAGTGGACGCGCTTCTGCAGTCGCTCAGAGAGGTTCCCATGATCCCTCTGGCCAACGGCAGTGTGGTTTCCCTGAGTTCAGAGGGAGTTTTCTTCCCTCTCAGCGATGTGACGCAAGCTGGCACAGGTACAATTTTTAAATACATAATTTCAACAACTTATTACCATTCAAAAGATTAGATTTAAAAAAAGAAATTAATGCTTTTGTTCAGCAAGGACACATTAAATGAATCTAAAGCGACCGTAAAGACATTTATAATTTTACAAAAGATGCTGTTTCTATTCATCAAAAAATCCTGAAAATTCAACACTGATAATAATCATAAATGCTCGTTTCATATCATATTCGTCATCATATTAGAATGATTTGTGAAGGATCATGTGACACTGAAGACTGGAGTAATGATGCTGAAAATTCAGCTTTGATCACAGGAATAAATTACACTTTACTATATATACACATAGAAAACAGCTGATTTACATTATAATAATATTTCACAATATTAATGTTTATTCTGTATTTTTGATTACATAAATGCAGTCTTGGTGAGCATAAAAGACTTTATGTATATATAGTATATTTGTGTTTGAATTACACTTTATACTTTATATATATTTATAATATATTAGGGCTGTCAACATTAATGCGTTAATTTTGTGATTCATTATTTTTTGTTTAACCCATTAAAAAATGTAATGCAATTATTAACACAGCATCTTTTTTTTTCGGGCATCTTTGGTGTTAAATTATATGAACAGGCGGTCGTTCATTCAAATGATTTTAAACCATTAATATGCAATAAGATGCAAATGAGAACGTTTGAACGTACAATAACACACAAAATGATATCGAAATGTCCGTTATTGGCGAGTATCCTCATAAAGCACAGTCTTAAATGGGTTAAAGATGGGTTAATGAATGTAAAAAGTTGGGATAATTTCGGATGTGTGTCAGATCTTCGTCAGCTCTTAAAGTGACATTAAATGTTAACAAAAATGATCGCTTTCAGTTATATTGTAATGTTAAATGGCTATAATTACTCATTTTAGTCCCCAGAAATTGAGAAAAAAACAGCAAAAAAATCACTGTACTTAGTAAATAGATGACATTAAACAAATATTTAAAATAGACTGTCTTTGTTGTTTCTACATGAGATTTAATGTGAAATTATTTCAATATAAAAAAAAATAATCACGATTAATTGCAGAAAAATGTGTGATTAATTCGTTTTTTTTATTTTTATTTTTTATTTGACAACACACACACACACACACACACACACACACACAAAAAAAGTATTTATTTAAATTTATTTATACATTTATTAGATAAAAAATGTTATGCGTTTTTTCCAGTTTTTCTCTTTAAAGTGTGTATTTCGCAATTTACTGAGGAACATATTTTCTAAACTGATCAATAAAACAATGGCACTGGTGTCAGTATCATCAGATATCGTTATCTGTATCAGACCTGAAAAGAAAAGCAGTTTAATCCATGTCACCTCAAGAGACGCGATTGCTCTATACGATGAACATATTTAATTTAGCCTTTTATTCACAATTATTAATGCACATACATAGAGCTCATCAAATATGGTGACACAGAAGATCAAATGTGCGAGAACCAGTGAGGTGTGTTGAGCTTCCGTTGATTCATCTTTTATTTCTAAAGTCTTGTAGTCCATCAGGAGTTGTTTTCATGCCTCTCTCTAGACCTGTCTGCAAAATGAATGATCTTCCTCATCTCCTGCTTATTTCATGAATCAATAAAGTGAGTCACAGGAGAGAAAGACGCATTACTTGCGTCATTGCAGTAAAAAAAAACAGGTATTTTTGTGAATGAAACCCAAACTACAGATGTGTTTCTCTGCCTCTAATCTCATAACTCCTTCATAACTCCCTGACACGCTTCTCTTTGATAAATGACCCATTTTTCTTGTCAGATTAGTCAGATACGTCCTCACACGGAGCTGGTGGAAATATGAATTCCAGCTGAATGGAAACGAGCCATGCTAACGCTGTGTGTCAGGCGTAGTCGGGCGCAGCTGCTAAAAGCAGGGAAGAGATTAATTAAACATCAGTATCTGGGCCCGAAGGCTCAGCGGGACAGGAACAGGAAGTGCGTCATCAGCCGCTCTTATGCCTCCTGTACAGCAGGGGTTTTCAAAGTGTGGGGCGTGCCTCGCCAGGGGGGCGCCAGAGCATGCCAGGGGAGGCGCGGAGAGTGCTAGAAATTATAGCCTAATAATTAGTTTAAATTAATACATTTAAAAAGTTAAATTGTTATTATTCTGAAAATACACTGCAGGTCTTGATGCCCAATTCTGATATGTTACCTTTATCCGATTTCTTTGTCCGTCCGTTTACACGTTCTTTTAACTGTGACCCATATCCGATTCATGTGTTTACTCTTGCCATCCTATCTGAAACATCACGCATGCTTAAAGGGTTAAATTCTCTTGCACAGATGAACGAACACGAGATATGCTTGATGCTAGCTATGCGATATATGCGAAGTTCGCCAAACATCACCATGATTTTAAGGCGGAGGAGGACGAAAAGTGCCATCATTGCACATGTGCTTCAGTTATTGTGTGCGGGAGAGATCTCAGGACTGGTTGGAGCATATTGTGGTGGGCTTTAACGAGGAGCAGTGGGTCCAAAATTTTAGGATGAGCAAGCCAACCTTTGATATGTTGTCAACGTGTGTCCACATTCCTCTCCTACGACGACACGTTTCGTCGGGTCGTCCGGTGCGTTTAATGTGGTTTCTCTCGTCATTAAACCGCGGAGACGTCGCCTAATGCCTCAGAAAACCCGATCTGCCTGTTTACATGACAGTCGCATTGGCACATATCTGATTTATTTCCACATATGAATGAGGCCTGAAACCGATCTCAAAATATCCGAATGCACGCGTTGTTTTTTCCTGTTTACACGGTCATAGAACACATCCGATCTGTGTCACATATGAGCGAAAAATCGGAACTGGGTCACATTTCACTAGCCGCGTTTCCATTACCCTTCAAATTGCGCAAATTGAAATTGCGAATTGAAAATACATCCAATGGAAACACGTCAATTTCGCAAAGAAAAAAAATTGGTCCGCTCGCATGAGGAGGTTTTTCAGGCAATTCGAAAAAGGAATATTTCGCAAAACTGCAATGGAAACAGTTTTTGTGCATTTACAGTCACCTGACTTAGACAACGCGGTGTGTTTGGACAGAAGACGAGACAGAGTTCTTTATTAAATTCATAAAAGACAAAAGAATGACAGAAATACTGGATTCTCAACCTCAAATAAATGCCACAATCAAGACCTGGAAGCAGATCTGAGGGAGAAACACCCAGAAACTCCTCATATGTGCCGCTCATAAGGGTCTTTCCTTGCCATTAATGCTTGGATAACACGCCTACGTTTCCTTCCATTAATAATAATAATGTCTAGTGCGGTGGCTGTGATATATATAAACCTACCAACGTCCATTGCCATGATGTTTGGAATGACTTATCGCGAGAGGAGAACATTTTAGTCGCATAACATCGGTTAATGGAAACGGCGTCATTTCGCAATCGTTTTTTAATCGATATTTAGAAGAAGAAAAATCGCAAAAGTTTTGCGCAAATCTGTAATGGAAACGCGCCTACTGAGAGTGTAAACAAGGAGTTTGACATTGCTATGTGTGTTTGTTTGTTTGTTTGTTTTTTTGGGAGGGGACGCCATTGGGTAAATTGTCAAAAGGGAGGCCTGTCTCACTGTCTTAGACTTTGAAAACCCCTGCTGTACAGGGTTTGAAATTAACTTTTTCACTCACCAGCTGTAGATTTGAAAATCATGCTTTCCCCCATTATTGTTGAATCACGGAGGCTACACCAGTTACTTTGCCAAGAGATCTCTATTTATTATTTTATACATGTATCAGACAGAGAGAAACAGGCAAAGCAGAATAAGGCTATAGGTGAGGAGGTCTTCATTCCAGATTTCTCTGTTCCCATTTCTCTATCCCCTCACCCCATCATGCCTCTGTGTTTCTCTGGGGTGGTACAGTAAGGATTGAGCTTATATACACCACTGAGGGATTTACAACTTCCTTGTAAGGTAGAAAAAACATGTTGCTTATGTTTAAAAATGGAACGTATACCTCATGCTTACACATAACATGGCACAATCCACTTTCCATATTAAGCAACTTCCCTTCAGTGTGTACATTTGTGGTACATTGCATCAGTCGAAACATTCCTTTCGTTGTAAAGAACATGCCAGCTAAACACATTTGATGAATCATCATCATTGGAACATCTCTGCTCAGTGAACGTTATATTGCACACATACCTCTAAGCACAATATAGCTCTTCCAGCTTTATTATAAAAAAAAAAGTGTGTATGTGAAATTATTTAAATTATTATGAAAATGAATAAAGAAAAATAATTTTTAAAAATTTAATTAAACAGTAAATTTTTATTTATAAAATAAATAAATAAATAATATTTTACATTTTATTTTCACAATGTAAATTTTTTAGTCTTCACCGGACAATGTGGCTACAAAATTTTTAAGTTACTGGCCATTCAGAACTTCTACTAGCCCAAAAAAAAGAAATAAAAGAATTTGTTATTATGTATATAGCGCTTAGGAAAATAATGCAACATTATTTAAACATTGTATACATTTTTAAATATTGCTGATTACTTACAAAGCAATAAATGCACTTTAATTTAATATTTAGCTAAATAAACCAGATTAACTATGTCCCAGCTTTGATATATATATATATATATATATATATATATATATATATATCAGGGCTTGACATAGAACAAGTAAATCTTTACACACTGCCTCCGAAACTTTCGTCCGTCATAAAAAAAATTTAATCGGGTTCAATTTTCTGCGTTTTCCGCATCCGGAAAACGCTTAAAATCTGCATATTGTCACTTGTAAACAATAAATTGTCCTAGTAAAAAAGTTGTTTTTCTTATCAGTTTTCAATCAGCTTTGATATATTTAAATCTGCATATAGTCAAATCTGCACCTTTAACCCTCATCCCTCCATCCCTCCATCCTTCCATCGCGGGTCAAAATGACCCGAAGCCCTAAAACTATACTTTTTTGCTTATTAGTATGGTTGAAGAAGATCATTGAAGGTCAGCAGCAAAGACATTGGTTAATAAAGTGAGATTAAATACATAAAGTATATTTGTGTAATTTAATATAGTTAATTATAAAAGTTTTGCGTAAAATTCTGAGATTGCATTTCACTGTTTTTATTCATTTTGAGGAGTACTGAACGTTTTCGTACAAGTGAGAGGAGTACATACACAAACAAACACACACACACACACACACACACACTACCTCCTCACAACATGAGGACAGGAGAGTTGTCAGTCAACAAATTAAAAAAAGTTTGAACTGAGATATTTTGTTGTAAATTGAAAGAGTAATGCGTTACTTCACTAGTTACTTGAAAAAGTAATCTGATTACGTAACTCAAGTTTACTGTGCTCCTGTTCCTCGCTGTAGATCTGAAGGCTCTGTATCAGGACCTGAACATCGTGGAGCCGCGGCTGCTGGCGTGTCTGGATGAACTGGGGAACTCGCAGGTCCGGGAGTTTCTCCGAAGACTCGGCGTTCACGAGCTGGAGCCTCAGCAGGTTCTGCAGAAGCACATCTACCCCGTGCTGAAGAGCAAAGCCTGGCAGGTCAGAGGAACACACACGCTTTATCCTAATGCCGAGTTCACACTGCACGGCTATCTGGGGTAGCATTCAGTGGCTGGTGTGTGTGTTCACACTGCACGGCTATCTGGGGTAGCATTCAGTGGCTGGTGTGTGTTTACCCTGATCTTCGTCTCCTGCCTTCAGCTTTCACCACAGCGGTACAGCATGACTTTACAAAAGAAAGAATCGCTGACAACTTCTGTCTGGTCTGCAAACTACGTTTCACAACCAACGACGCTTCACTTCTAGCCAATATTTCTTTTTTTTATGGTGTGATACACTTAATGAAAATTAAAATTCATATTAAATTTGACATTTAATTAAATTAAAATGTAATTGAATTGAATTTATAATTCATGCTATTTTGTCTCAATACATTAAAAATAAAACACCTGAAACTGAAATCAGTCATTTTAAAAGCCACTAGTGAACTTATGCATCAAAACATTGCTTTGTACAGTATTATTTTTATTTATTTATTATTTATTTTCTTAAGATTACATTTAACCATCTGGTGCTATTCGGTCACTTTTGATCGAAATATAAAGGGGTTAATTGAAAAATAATAATTAAGAAAATGTATGGATTTATTAAATATTATTAGTTATTAATAGTAAGCAATTGTATTGGAAAAATTGTGGAAACAAATGGATCATAATTATTGCATAAATATTACTTAGTACCACAAAATACCAAATATTATTGAACAAAAATATATTATACTGGGAAAAAAAATCCCTTTGAGGTGTGAGTGTGACCCCTAAATGAGGAGCACTGGGTTTGTATGTTAATACATTATTAGTGTTTTTAAATAATAACTTTAAGTGAGCATTAGATGATGGCAAATACTGATTATTATCAACAACAACAAAAATATAATATTGGCCAATAACTAATATAGTACTGATTTATCATGCATCCGTATTGATGATGATCTTTTCTTATGACACAGCGCTGTAACTCGCTGCTTCACTACTGTAGTTCCACTAGCTAGTCTCGACTGTTTCCCCAAACCATATTGTCGCAAACGTTGGTTAATGACGTCACGCAGGTGGTGGAGTAATAACTACTGTTAATGAATCTGTTTCAGATCTAATTAATGCGAGATGTTTTGCTATAAATGATGAACGTCATCTGAGGACTATTTCTCATTTTTCTCAGTTATTTTGCTTTATTTCCAGATTCTATCTTAGGCTCGTTCTTACGCACTAGAGCTCGTTCACACATGCGCACTCTTCAACAACTACACTTTAAATCTGTCGACGAACTAAAATATGTAAATGACATTTGTATGTATTCTAAATTAAAGACACAGGTTGCACTGAATGTCAGCTTGCTTATTTTGCTCAAGATCAGGATTTATTGAGTCCACATGTCATGAAAACTAGAAACTCTTCTTCTAACCACAGGAGATCTGTCATTCACACACACTTGTTGAACTGCTGATAACGACAGAACTTGCAACCATAGTTGGCTAACGATGCTTTTAGGAAACACACCCCTGGATGTTTGAAACTGGGTCAAGTGTGTGAAAATGCTTTCATCTCTTATGACTGTTTCTCATATTCTTATTTAATTCCCTTTTCTTCTAGAAAAAGCCCAAGGATGTTGTCGTCAGCTACCTGGTGTTCATCAAAATGCACTCTCAGGATCAGGACTACAGGAGCCTCAGCGCATCCATACCTGTGCTGACCAGCGAGGGCTTTCTCTTCCCTTCACAGAGCAAAATACAGTTCTCCAGCCAGTACGACAACATCGACCTTCCCAGCATGCTCCCTGGTAAACAAGAGCACCTTGGTGTGGGATTTGCTTTGAAATTGCTTGTAAAATTCACAAATAATTGCAAAGAAATGGCAAGTAACACATTAAATTAAACATTTGAAATGAAATGGTGTTTTCTTGTAAACACGCACTCCAATGATCTCTCAGAAACTTCAATGTTTTGTTTGCATTCTCGAAAAATAATTTAGAAAATTAGAAGTGTAGCCTCTCGGTGAATTAAGATTCAAAGGTGAAGCTTTACATTGAGGTTTGATTAGTTAATTTATGAAAGCTTTTGTCCACAACGGAATAAAAAAAACGAAAAGATCCTAATTGTGACTTTTTATCTCACAATTCTGGCTTTATTTCTCGCAATTCCAAGTTTATTTCGCAATTCTGACTTTATTTCTCGCAATTCTGACTTTATCTCAATTCCAAGTTTATTTTACAATTCTGACTTTATCTCAATTCTGACTTTATCTCAATTCCAAGTTTATTTTACAATTCTGACTTTATCTCAATTCTGACTTTTTTCTTGCAATTGCGAGTTTATTTCAATTCAACTTTTTTTTTCTTGCAATTTTGACTTTATTCCTCGCAATTCCAAGTTTATACCTCGCAATTCTGAATTTAGAACTTGCAATTGTGATCTTATCTCACAGTTCTGACTTTTTTTTCTCCGCAATTGCGAGTTTATCTCGCAATTCAGACTTTTTTTCTTGCAATTTCAAGTTTATATCTCATAAATTATGACCTTTTCTCGCAATTATGAGTTTATTACTTGCCATTCTGATTTCGAGATATAAACTCGCAATTGTGTAATAATTATGGAAGCTTGTTTCCGCCACAGAATAAAAAATAACAAAGGTAATTGCGACTTTTTAATCTCACAATTCTGACTTTATTTCTCGTAATTCTGAGTTTATTTCGCAATTCTGACTTTTTTCTTGCAATTTCAAGTTTATATCTCGCAAATTATGACCTTTCCTCAATTATGAGTTTATTACTTGCCATTCTGGTTTTGAGATATAAACTCGAAATTATGAGAAAAAAAAGTCAGAATTATGAGATTAAAAAATCGCAATTACTTTTTTCTTTTTTTAATCTGGCAGAAACAAGCTTCCATATTATCTACATTAGTTAACATGAACTAACAATACAAAATACTTCTAAAGCATCTTAGTTTATGTTAATTTCAGCATATAGTAATACATTATTCAAATCAAATAATTAATATTATATAATATTGGCATTAGCCTGAGCTAACATGAACTAACAATAATCAGCTGTATTTTTACTAACTAATGTTAATAAGGATTATTAGATACTGTAACAAATGTATTGCTCATTATTAGTTAATGTAACGTTTACTAATGAAACCTTATTATAAAGTGTTACCGTTTCAAAACCTACAGAAATATTTAGTTTGATCAAATTACTTCAGTTTTGGAATAAGCTTCACAGGTTATGACTGTCCCAATTACACTGCAAAAAATGCTTTTCTTACAAATATCATTTCATAACATTTCTTAAATCAAGATGCATTTACTAAAGTAGTAAAATCACATAAGATATTAAGTCTTTTTTTTCTGGGGAAATAAATAAAAATTAAGCGAGTTTTTGCCTAAAACAAGCAAAATTATCTGCCAATGGGGTCAGAAAAATAATCTTGTTTCTGTTTGAAATCTGTTTTGAACTGATTAATATCGTATGTCATTTTACTCATCTTGTAAATGCATCTTGATTTAAGATTTTTTTTATATTTGGACTGGAAACAAGACAGAAATACTAAGTAAGAAAAGCATTTCTTGCAGTGTAATTGATTCACCCTAGAATTGAAGCACCGAACTAAAAGTGTTTTGTATGGACTTACAAAAGCATGAGTTGTGCATGAACACGGAGCGTTATGCAGTGGATCCATCCTGTCCTTTCAGACCCAACCAGTTCTTTTCCTTTTCCCAGGTGTGGACTGGGTTCTGCTGGACGCCTGCTATCTGAAGGCCGATAGAGACGTGAGCGGATGGAGAGAGATCTTCAGTTCTCTGGGAGTGCGAGACCTTCTGATCTTCAGGAAGGAGAAGCGCACATTCACGACCTCTGAACTGGTGAGAGCGAGTGACGTGAGTCTCGGCACACGGGTCAGAACGTGTGTGTGTGTGTGTGTGACACTGCAAAAAATGCTGTTCTTTCTTAGTATTTCTGTCTTGTTTCCAGTCCAAATATCTAGAAATTCTTAAATCAAGATGCATTTACTAGATGATTAAAATGACATAAGATATTATGTCCTGTTTAAGGGGGAATTAATAAAAATTAAGTGAGTTTTTGCTTAAAACAAGCCAAATTATTTGCCAATGGGGTCAGAAAAATCATCTTAATTCAAACAGAAACAATTTAAAAAAAAATTTTACCCCATTGGCAGATAATTTTGCTTGTTTTAAGCAAAAACTCACTTAATTTTTATTTATTTCCCCAGAAAACAAGATTTAATATCTTATGTCATATTACTCATCTAGTAAATGCATCTTGATTTAAGAAATGTTTGATATTTGGACTGGAAACGACAGAAATACTAAGTAAGAACAGCATTTGTTTCAGTGAGCGTGTCGACGGGAGGCAAACTAATGAAGCATGTCAGCGCTTGCTTTTGTTTTGTGCGCAACCTCGATTTCAGCCAATCACGGCGCTCCTCACTGCGAGCCGTTTAATGGAGTGAAAGTGTGAAATTGGCACTAATTGGATGTGAATAAAGGGGAAGTCAAAGCTGAACTCCTCAACTTCCAGTGCCATGTGTGGCCTCCTGTCTTTAATAACATGTTGCACACGTGCTGTTCTGTGATTGTAGGTTGTTGTTTTTTATCCTAAATGAAATGAGAACAGAGGAAAATACCAGACATGGGTGATTATGAAACTGTGCCTGACCTCATCATATAAACGTGCATTCAGTGATGTTCATCCAGTAACACTACTGATGGATTTAGCATGTAATTCATTCAGATAAATAACGTTTTGACCAGTTCATTAAAACAGCCGACTCATTACTTTATAGAGCACATTCAGAACCACTCATGGATGACCAAAGTGCCGTACGAGGCATAAATACGTAGAAAACATCACAAACTCCCAATATAGCAATATTTAGAACAGCATATAGGATTTAAAACCTGAGTCATGATGAGTTAAAAGCCGATAAGAATACATGTATTGTTGAGCATTAACCCTTTAGAACCGGCTGTGTCGTCGCCGACACACACCAGCAAGCTGTATTCATTTTACCGTAACTCTTCAACCGTTTGCACTATCAAAACCATTCAAATTGCCCCTGACAGTAGACAACATGCGCTTTTCGGCAATATACGGCTTATTACGCTTTCCGTCTGCAAATGACAGCAGCTTTCTGGCAGAGCCTGAAGGAAGGCTTTGAACAGAGAGATATGAAGCGCGGCAGGTTACAGTGTGTTGGATTGCATAAAATAATAAAAGAAACGAACAAATACATGGCGAAAGAAGTGTTAGACAGCAGAAGAGGGGATTGGGATGCCTTTTAATGAATCTTGGGAGGCGGATGGCCGTCACTCTTTCACATATCTAAGCATGTGGTGTGTGTGCGTGTGTATGTGTGCGTGCCTATAAATGTGTGCATGTGTATGTGTGCGTGTGTGAAAAAAAGTGTCCTGAATGAAAACTGTGCAACCCAATGTCACAAAAAAGACTTTTTATAATATTTTATTTACTATAATATATGTATTATAGTTCATTTTTCAACTTTAAAGTGTTAGTTTCTTTCGTTCGTGATTTTTCAGTTTTTTTTCTAAATAAACATCAGTAAATGTATTCTTTTTTTTTTTTGTCTTTTTTTTTTGTCTATTTAAATTCTATTTACAAACTCACCACACACAATAATGGTCAATAACTGTAATTTGTTGAAAGCTAATCTTTTTCTGAAAAAGATGAGACCTTGCACATGAAGATAGCACATTGTTTTAGAATTTTATGGTCAAAAAATCTAAATATGTGGAAAAAAATATATTTTAGCTTCAGGGTCTAAAGGGTTAACCAGTAAAGAAAATGAAATTGAAACGTGTCTTATTTATGTATTTCGTTCACTGCAAAAAATGCTTTTCTTACTTTAAGTCCAAATATCTAAACATTCTTAAATCAAGAAGTATTTATAAGTAAAATTACATGAGAAATTATATCTTGTTTTCTAAAAAAAAAAAAAATATATATATATATATAAATTAAGCGAGTTTCAAGCTAAATTATTTGCCAATGTGGTAAGAAACATAATCTTAATTCAAGTGGAAAACAAGATTATTTTTCTTACCCTGTTGGCAGATAATTTTGCTCATTTTAAACTATTAACTAACAAATTTTTTTAAATCAGAAAAAAAGATAGAATTTCTATGCAAGCTTGTTTCAGCCACAGAATAAAACATTTTAAAAGATAATTGCAACTATTTCTCTCAGAATTTCAAGTTTACATACCAGTTCTAATTTATAACACGCAATTCTGACTTCATAACTCGCAATTCTGACTTTATAACTCGCAATTGCGACTTTATATAGATAAACTCGGAATTGCGAGAAATAAAGTTCGAATTGTGAGATAAAAAGTCGCAATTACCATTTTTATTTTTCATTCTGTGGCGGAAACAAGCTTCCATTCATTTCTTATGTCATTTTACTCATCTAGTAAATACTTCTTGATTTAAGAATTTTCAGAAACTTGGACTGGAAACAAGACAAAAATACTAAGTAAGGAAAGCTTTTTGTGCAGTGTTGTTCATTGATATTACATTCTGAACTCATCTTCAGCTTCATTAGAGTACAGTAGTGTTTCCCAGTGATCCAGTGCACTCTGCATGATCCTGATAACCTGATGTCTCCTCCAGGCGTCGAGCCCGTGGGCAGTGGAGAGCGAGCTGTGGCCGAAGCCTTCGGATGGGCTTTACATCATCGAGGATCATCACTGCGCTGAGTTTCACACGCTGGCCACCGTCGAGCATCTGCAGGCCAACACTAAACTACAGCAGAGACGAGCTCTCATCAGCCTGATGGACAAGCACTGGGACGCTGGGTAAAGAAACACTGCAGAAGATGTTTGCTCCCCACAATCATGCAAATTATAATTATATATTTACATTTATGCATTTGGCAGACGCTTTTATCCAAAGCGACTTGCATTGCATTTCAAGGCACACATTTACATTCTTATCAGTTCTTGCTTTCCCTGGGAATCGAACCCATGACCTTGGCGTTGCAAGCCTAGCCTATATAATATAAATTAGGCTATGCATTGAGGTCACTTTCCCGCGGGAACACACTCCCTCAGTCGCACTGAGTGGCAGAAGAGCTGCTGAGTGACTGGATTTAACAGGGGAAACTGGGAAAACACCAGTAAAACAAACGAGTATCAGTTTAAACTAAAGCTTGGACTCGATATAGTGTTTCTTACAACTTACCAAAGATCCAGTGATCGTGGATATTGACATGCAGCCGGAATCGTGTTTCCTGACGTTTATATGAGCCTGATTTCGACGCTGGGGAAAAACATAAAGCAAATTTGCCTGTGAACGCTTTATATAAACACAATATAGGTCTAAATCCGGGTGATCACTCATATCAATGTTATATATATTAGGGCTGGGTAAAAAATATTGATTTCTCGATTTTAATCTATTCTCATTTTTAAATCCCAAGAATCGATTAGTCATCCTGTTTTCAGCTGATGAATGAATGTAACATTGTTGCGCATCCCATCCAATAAATCACAATAATCTTTGTGCTTTGTTATTATTGATATGAAACAAAGTCTCAGATTTCAAATTAAGTCCATTTTCTTACGAAATTCAAAAACATAATTACCGTTTTGTGGCTGTGGCGTGAGATCGCTCTGGCTCAGCTCTAGAGAAGCACATGATCTTCTCTTCCGCCTTAATAACACCAGTTACAGCGCGAGATAAACATGAATGAGCTTCTGAAAGTGTGTTAAAAGATAGAGTACAACTTATCGAAGTCTGTATCATGTGACATGGAGTCGCCCAATCAGTGTTTCAACCGTGGAAAGACGTCAGTAAAACAGCTTGTAAACAATGTCATGTAACGTCACATTTACCTCAGAAAAACCATATCTAGTGACCATAAACTCGTTAGTCAGCGAGAAGAGTTAACTCTAGAGGAGCATTCTGCTAAATATATGCACCCTATTACATATTCATTATAATTTTTAATGTTCTTCAATTTTTAATGCTTGTTTGAATAAATCTGGCAGGTTTTTATGACAGCCACCATTTACATGTTTATATTTCATATAACTTTATTATTATACAAATAAATAAAAGTGTATTTTAAGTGTTTGTATACAAATCAGTTAATTTTTACCTTCAATATTATAGTAGGCTAATGAAGCCTATAGGCTACCACTGACTCCCATAGTTTACAATAATAGTTAAGAGAGTTTTATTGTCAGTGTTTATTTAAAAACATCCAATTATGCAGAATATACAATGTTAAATATTTAATTGATGAGTTGTCAATACAATATATAATAATACAATATATAGGGTGTGATTTCACCCCTAAAATCAGCATTTCGACACACAGTAACTGCAAATCCAGCTTTCTCTGCCTGGATCCAGTTGTTTCTGTGGATCACAGCGATTCATTTGCTTCACAGTTCTGTGGCTTTCAGTAGTCTGTACACATATACCCTTTTATACAGTCAATCTCAAAGCTCTTTCCTGTTTTATGTGTGTTTTGTGTGTTTTTCGGGGCTGAAAACAAATGCTGTTTGTTTGTGCATGTTTAGATTGGCATTATTTTGCCACAATGAACTTCTTTAGCTCATCATTTTCAATTTAGACTGCAGGGTCACGTCTATTTGCTTAGCCGTGGCTTTGTTTGGGCGTTCAGCGGCCGCTGGTGAATAGCATTGCAGGAAATGCTGGCATTAACAATGCGTTCGTGTAGATTGTGCTTTGCACTATGGCTGGAAAAAACGAACTAAACTTAAACTCACCCAGAAAGTGAGCAAGTAATGCCTTGATCCCTCATGATTGACAGCTGGTTGTGGAGGAATCCACTCCACTTATGCTCAATCTGCTCTCCGAAGAGCTCTTTAGTCCAGATCTCTACGGTCGCACTATTAGTCTGGCATGCAATTCATCATCTGCATTTGATCATTTTTTATCACATAAGCTTTAAAGGGGAGAAAATATTGTGCCTGCTGTCTGGCATATGTGTGTGTGCTTGAAGGACTGGTCTGTTTAGTTGATGGACTGTGTCTGATGACCATAAAACCACGTCAGATCCTAATCGGGAATCAGTCTATTCTTGGTCGCTCGGTTTTATAAAGATCTCAAATGAATGTACAGTCAAACCAAACATTATTCACACACCAGATGCAATTTCTGATATTGTTTTACTAGTGTGTGCAGGACACTATAGCTCATTTATGTAAGTGAGGAGAGCAGAATAAAGTGACATATTATACCCAACAATTCTTCATACAGTGGAAAATATATTCAAATTTGGGACCAGAAATGATTCAGACACTTTGAGCTGATCATGTTTTGCTGAAGTGTTTTCTCTTTAATTGCTAATGCTCTTTTTACACACAGACTGAACAGAATGAAGCATTGCTTGGTGATTGGTTGAGCTAAACTGGTATTATCTAATTGTGTAGTTAAATTTAACAGCTGACAGATATTCAACATAATTCATGTGTGAGACAGTCTAACAGAAGGACGGACAAAACCAGTCAAATATCAACTGAGTTCTGCTCATATTTTAGTACCATTTTCTAAACTATAGCGAATAAACTGTGATAATGTGAGAAATGTTGAAGATGTCTGAATAAACTTTGGTTTGACTGTGCAGCACAGATGCATGTATGAAATATCATGTATTTTGCATCTGCAGCGTGAGACTCCTCGTACTTTCCTCTGTCAGCTGACCTTGCACCTGGTGAGCTCGTGCTCACCTGGTTTTATGCTCCATTTCCATTCATAAGCCAAAACACATCCACCCGCTTGACCAGATCCACAGCATACATAGTGCTGCTTTTACTCACTTTTCAGACTGAAATAGTGCACAAACTGCATATTGCTATTTAAGTTTCATTTATTTCAATCATGACAGCTCTTGGAATAGATTTAGTATGTTATTAAATATGGCAGTGTTGATATATTTGGTCTTTATGGAGTAGATATGCTTCTTCATAAAGAGCAGGTCTAGGCAGGTGGAGCTGGGGAGGTGGAGGGGTTCAGAGGAACTCAGGCTTACAGCAAACACTGACTATTTAAATGTTGAGCACACGATCTCATTGGCTGCAGGATGAACAGAGGCCAATCAGCTTGTGCCATTCGTAGGGTTTGGTACCAATTTAATTGTAATAATTCCGAATTCTGCTGATCGATTCCGATTCTCATAGATTCCTAATTTCGAGAAGGAGAACAAAAACTTGGATATCATTCACATTTATTCGAAGTCTTATTGCAAAACATTTCATTGTTGCTGAATAGCATAAACAAAAAAATCAACTAGCTTAAGAAAACTTACACAATTAACTTTTGCTTATGGTTTAAAAATACCACAGCAAAAACAACTAGCTCAATTTCAAGCATTATTAAAGACAAGGAAACACTCAGTAATTTAAAAAAGAACAAAAAAACTAATTAGCAATTGCACAACTGAACAAAGATACAATTTAAATAAACTGTATTTTAACGTCCCCCTGTAGTCAACAGTTTTATCCCTTAAAACTCATCTTTTATCACCAAAATGACATATTTAAATGTTTTTTCCTTGAAAATAATGTCTTCATGCCTTAAAATATCTTGAATGTAACTCGACACCCTTGCCTCATTTAGTATGCGCGGTTCTATGAATATGCAAATGAGCCCCGCCTCCACTCACTCACTCAGCTCAGAGATCCACTGGTTGACGATCACACGTTGATCTGATTGGTTACAAGGTAGTTTGTGACGTCAGAAACACCAGCGATTTCAAAGCGTGTGTTTGAGACTGTCTTTGGTTCACTGCAGTTTTAAGGAGGAAATACTCAGCAATGCTGTCGACTTATGAACTTACACATGGTTTGTCTTACAGCAGATTAAAAACACCACATAGACACATAAACTACATTAAACGCTGGATTTTCAACACAGGGAGACTTTAAGATTTTCAGGTACAAATTTTTTTTATCAAATGTAAAATAACACTGCACTTTATAAATAAGTTACTCAGTCAAGAACAGCGAGAGAATTTTCTCTTTGTTTTTTGTCGTTAGATTAACGTTATTACAGAGACGGCAGCAGGAATATTAGGCTGCTGTCACTTTAAGAGCTGCACGGATCCAGTATACTGTTACACCTGCGTTTTCTTTGTCAGCTGCTTACGTTCACTTAAGACATAACCGACTGTGTTTACGAGGATAATTTGACATGTTTTTGTGTGCATTTGTCCGTTCAAGTCGAAGACGAAGAGATCTTGGTTCAGTATCGCGCATTATTCAGTATGAGAGGCGGCTTTCTGTGCGCTAGTATTGGGTGTGTGAGAACAGTGCGCGAGTCTTCTGCCGCTCCAATGGTGTAGAATCACATTAAAATGGCAACATAGGAATCATTCAACGGAATTGATATGCACACGTCTTATTGAATCCCTGATTATTGGAAATTTGGAACTTGTTCTAAAATGGTAATGATGTGATGGCTTGCACACTGCTTGTGTACTATTGTACTGTAAAATAAAAATAAAAATTGAGTAATAAAAAATAATGGTATCATTTACAATAAGGTCCCATTAGTCACTGTAAGTTACTGTTCAAATTTAACTAGCAATGAACAATACATTTGTTACAGTTTTTATTATTCATGTAAAAAATAAATAAAGTCGGCACCAATAAATGCTAAAAATGTAATATTAGACTCACACATGGGTTATATTTTGAGCACGCAGGCTCTTCATCAGACAATTAAAAGTTATTACCCAACAAGCCTTTATAATCACAGGTGATTCATTAACGATCACATGACACATGAGAGAGGAAAGAATAAACAAAAAAATATTTTTTTTAAATGTCAAAAAGTCATGGAACACACAAGAAAAAGAAAAATACTAAATGTGAAAGTCAAATTTTAAACATTCAAAATTAATAACGAGAATCATAATACCTGCAAAAATCTTAAAGAAACGGACGAATATCAAATTCTTCATTTAATGTGATCCGTTGATTAATCACCTGTGATTATAAAGGCTTGTCGGGTAATAACTTTTCATTATCTGACGAGGAGCCTGCGTGCTCAAAACAACTTGTGTGTGAGTCTTAATATTATTATTTTGTATTATTTGTGCATATTGCGGAGCCTTGGTGTGCCGACTTTTGTCTGTTTTTTTATTGGTTCTTTTGTCGAGCGCATGTTTCTGCCGGCGATGTCCGTGCTTTGGTCTTTTGTTGCTCATTCATGTAAAGCCAGTGCATGTGTTTTGACAAACCTGTCCTGTGTGTTGTAGAGAGAAGTACTCCCAGTATCTCCGGTCGCAGGTCTCGGACAGCCAGGGACGGCACGTGCGAGAGGCCAGATCCTCCTTCTATCATCACCTCACGCAGCTCTACTGGGTCCCAGCACGCAGGCCACCGTGGGACGAGAGCCGGCCCGTAGCGTTCCTGCAACCCAAATCTGTCTACATCTTCTCTACGCAAGTGCACCAGCTTCTCGGCTCACACGTCGATTATGCACACAGCGTACAGATGCCCAGCGAATTCACCAGAGTAATAGGTAAAGCTAAACTTAAAGCTATATTTAAGCTCTTCGTACAGCACTGTGGGCAGTGAAAAGGAAAAAAGGAAAGAAAGAAGGAAGGAAGGAAAGAAAGAAAGAAAGAAAGAAAGAAAGAAAGAAAGAAAGAAAGAAAGAAAGAAAGAAAGAAAGAAAGAAAGAAAGCTAAAGGCAGTTTTCACTTGTTTGTTTGGAACGTACACAATTTTTCAAAGTTTTGGAGTCAGTAAGATATTTATTATATACAAAGAAATTAATACTTTGATTTAGCGAGGACGCATTAAATTGATAAAGTAAAGTGAACTAAAGATATTTAAAATGTTACAAAAGATTATATTTCAAATAAAAGCTGTTCTTTTGAACATTCTATTCATCAAAGAATCCTGAGAAATAAAATGTATCACGGTTTTCGGTTTCACGGTTTGATCGCAATCAAAATAAAAGTTTGTTTACACATAATATATGTGTGTGTACTGTGTATAATTATTTTGTATATATAAATACACATGCATGTATATACTGTGTATATATATATGAGACTATATAATCTGACAAATATTTTATATATAAATTAAAAATATATATATATACAACATGCGTGTTTGTGTATTTATATATACAAAATAACTATACGCAGTACACACACATCTATTATGTGTAAACAAACTTTTATTTTGGATTTCGCGATTCGTTTCTCAGCCCTGTTTTCAACATTGATAATAATCAGTAATGTTTCATTGCCAAACCTTTGAACGGTGAATATTATCACAAATGTGCAGGAATGAGACACAGTGTGCAAGTGGAGGACATGATTGGCTATCTGAAGCGCTGGTGCACGAAGGTCTCGGAGGATCTGTGTGAAGAGCCTAAAGGAGCAGACTTCACCTCGACTGTGGAGCACATCCATGCGGTGTACCAGTACCTGTACGCCCAGTGCACCAGTGTCCAGATCAGAGACCTGTTCCAGCACTCGCCCGCTGTCTTCATCGAGTACGACAGGTCAGATGAACAGATATCAACCATATATGTTAGTTAATAAAGGGGTCATGACATATAAGGGGTCTTTGAACTATTAAAACATCCTGCAAGTTTCATATCTTATAACAACATCCTCATTATAAATAAAGCATTTATTTAATCAAGCTTCAAAAACAGCTCGTTTTGATATTGAGTGATCTGTGACATCACACGGCAAATTCATTTACATATGCCCGCCTCTAGAGCAAGACATCAACCAATAGTTATACATCATCGCACCATAGGCACCGCCCACTGCAATAATAGGCTCCGCCAGGGCTGGACTGGGACAAAAAATCGGCCCGGGCATTTTGGCCCAGACTGGCCCACTATATGATCATAAACACCACCCATCTTTGCACGCCCTTAATTATATGCATACCAACTCCTATTCCTTAAAACCACTAATGCCAGGTAATGAGTGAGTATAGGAACGAGTGAAAATTTTACATTTATTAATTAATACAGTTGAACTATACTCCACAGTGATGAATCCTAAAACAAGCTATAAGCTGCAATGGCATAGCAATACCAATGTTTCTCACAGGATTTTTGGTAAAACTGTGGTGGGTGGACCTTGGTTCTTCTAGGGGGGTCCGGGGGCATGCCCCCCCGTGAGAAAATTTTGTGCATTTTAATGTTAAATTCATCAATCTGGTGCACTTTGAGAGTTCAAAATTAAAAGCTCCAACCCCTATTCAGTGTGCAAATTAAACGAAAAATTCAAACCTCTTTTCGTTACAGTGTCTATTTACCAGGGTTGGGGAGTAACGGAATACATGTAACGGCGTTATGTAATCAGGATACAAAAATCCAGTAACTGTAATTGGTTACAGTTACGTAAAAAAACGTAGTAATCAGATTATAGTTACATTTTGAAAAAAGGGGGAATACTTTCAGGATTACAATGGTTTAATTTAAAACTTAATAAATCAGTATTTTGGCATAATAACACTATATCAAGCGCTGCTTGATTATACAGTAGTTCCTGATTCTGTTGACAGTAATGACTCACGTGTGCCACCCGCTGGTGCATGTGCAAATAACAGCTGTCTACAATCTCCTCAGACGCTGAATGAATCACTGCTGCCAGTAGAAACGTTGCCCGCGGGACAAAAACGCTTTCAATTCATGGAAATTCCGCTGACATTTTGTTTTCAAAGAAGAAAATGCAAACAACATGGTTGTACCAAAATGTCCTTTCTTAATCTCTTCTCACTTAACAGGATGTTCGCTGTCTAGGTAACGTAGGGGAACTCCCACTGCCAACGCCCCGAGTTTAGTCAGGCAAATTAAGAACGATCACGGCTTTAGTCAACATGTAGCCTAGGCCTATTTTAAAATAAACTAATATTTAGATTGTGTAGAAATTTAAAATGTTGTGTTTTTTGTTTTTTCCTTGTACATGTTAGTTAAAAATAAAACAAAAATAATCTGTAATACCATACAGTAGCCACTAGATGTCTGTATAGCCATTTACATAAATATTCAGGGCTGTGTGTTCCCAAGTTGTGGAAATGAGACATGATTGCTTCGTTGTAATAGGTTTTTAGCTACAACATAGTTACTTACAGCTATATGACATTTTCATAAATAGTTTATATTTTGCTAATATTTTACACCGGACCAAATTCTTAATAAATAAAAGGTTTTCAATTTTTTTTATTTTTTTTTATTGCTTGACTTTATTTATATATGTGACCTTGAAGTAATCCAAAAGTAATCAGATTACATTACTTTCATATTGTGGTACTTGGATTACGTTACTGAATACTTTTTTCATGAAGTAATTTGTAACTGTAACGGAATACATTTTTAAAGTAACCCTCCCAAGCCTGCTATTTACATTACACCTACTACATAATAATAGTTATAATATTAATCCAATGACAGTAATAGCCATATTTTGTAAAACAAATGCACTAAAAAATAAAGGAAACTTTCATAATTAGTTTTGTTCCAATTTCTTTACTTGAAAGAGATAAGCACATGATCTTTTATTTTTACGCAAACTGCATCAAGCTTTTATTTTGGCGGAAAACATGGTTTACAAACGCCTCTCATTAAATTTCTAGTGAATTGCGGTAATCGTGTTTATATACTGTCTATGTAATCGTCAACTATGCAATGTGGAAATAATCTGTAACTGGGTTATGGGTTCCTACACTCGATCATGACATAGCTTAAGTGTTTTGAAAGTAGTTCTGCTTACCGCGGATTCTACACTCTCTCATCTCTCTCCTGATCCTCCTCACTATCATCATCATCATCATCACTGGAGCTGATGAAGGGCAGAAAGCATATATTTTGACACATTTTACAGTGTCTGCTTTAAGGGGCTGGTTCTATTTTTTCACGCTATTTCTCTGCACAATCCTTGCGTTTCTTCTCCATCTCGCAGACTATTTTGACAGATAGATACAACTGACACTGCTGCGCGCTCGCTCACTCGTTTAAAGTTGTGATTGGGCCAGCCCAGTGTCAATCAAGAAAAGAACCAATGGGCCGCTGATCTACGTGTTTCATGGGCTGGTCTGTCAGAAAAAAAAAGAAAAAAACTTTTTTGGACCACTGCATTACACCGGCACAAACCCAGCGCCGCCAATTAAGCAAAACAAAACAAAACGAATGGGCCGCCGATGTACACATTTTATGGGCCGTAAATAAAAAATAATAAAAAATAATAATAATAAAAATTATGTATGAGTATGAGATGTATCGGCCCAAAAAGCACGTCGGCCCACCGGGCAAATGCCCGGTATGCCCGATGGCCAGTCCAGCCCTGGGCTCCGCCCACTCCGATTTCTTTCAAAAATCTTCAGTACCTTATAAGTGAACCTCAAGGAACATATTAGAATAATTTTAAAACCTCTATGTCATACAGGAAGGATGAGTGGTGCTCTGGGCACTTCTATCATCTTAAAGAGGTTTGCTGGTTGGATCCGACGGGAATGTTCCAGAGATACAAGGAGTTGATCCGACGGTCTGACAGTGGGATTCAGGAGCCCAGAGTCTTGGCACCATTTTATAATGGTTTGCAGGACATGAAGAGCATGTTCAAGGTTTGTTTAGGGGTGAAATTACGGCCGATATTGATAAGCTGGAAATTATTGTCATGTTCTGGCTAAGAAATAGCCAATATTAAAATGTTATACTTTTTTGTCTAAATAAATGTCAAATTAAACGGCTAAAAACAAAAATTGTGAATGTAGACATCACAACATTGAAGTGTAAAGTATGAAAAAAGATTTTGTTTTAGATTTGAAAGCTGTTATTAATGTTTTTAGAGATTAACTTTAAGTGAGCATTAGATTATATACATAGAGGAAATGAGCATGTACAAGAAGATTTCCAATACTGATACAGATAAATAAATAAAAAGAAAATCTATAATATATGCAAATGTAGAAAATATTTATATAGTTGTGGAATCCAGTTTACTGAATTTACTGTATAATGTGGCAATTTTGGATGAATCAATCAAAAGTAAATCACTTTAATGTGATACACACAGAAACTCAAAAGTCTTGTCAAAATAAAAGTTCAGTTTAACTTGAAGAAATTATGACAGATGTATATTACTATTATACAGCAGAATGTAATAATAATAATTATTAAATTGTAAACTTTTTTAAGTCAATTCACTAGACATCCTTTATTAAAATTGTATTCTATCATTACAGTTTAATCAAAATTTAAACAAGAAATTTGGGGAAAAATACAACATTTCATAGGGCCCTATTATTGTTCAAATTAATTTAATAAATTAGTAAATTGTAAACTTTAAGTCACTTCACTAGACATCCTTTATAAATTTTTTATTAATTCACTAAAATTGAATCAAAATTTAAACAAGAAATTTTGGGGGAAAATACAACATTTCATAGGGCCCTATTATTATTTATTTTTTACTTTAATAAATTTAAATAAATTGTAAACTTTTTGAAGTCAATTCACTAGACATCCTTTATTAAAATATAATTAAATAATTAAATTGAAATCAAATTTAAACAAGAAATTTGGGGGGAAATAAAACATTATGATTTCAGTTTTAATCAATTATTAAATTTTAGAAATTCAATTGATTTAGACATCCATCATTTTTTTTATTAAAATCATTTTTTTAAATAGAATCCAGAAAAATGTAAACAAAACAAGGAATTTGGAACACAATAAAAAGGGCCGACTGATATATGGCCTGATGATTTATATGGGACTGATTCAGGTACAGGATCATTTTATATGTCTAATAGTGAAATAAATGTGTTGTAAGAAGCGTTGATTGTCATTGCAGTCTCTGAAAGTGGAGCAGAATCCCTCGATTTTGCAATACGTGTCCCTGCTGGAGGCCGTCTGCGAGTCTTCTCCTCTCGCCACAGGAGACGTGGTCCAAGACGTGTCAGTCATCTTCGCCAAACTGGGTGCGAATCAAATCATATTCTGCATAATCATCCATTAAACTGTCTCTCTCTCTCTCTCTCTCTCTCTCTCCTCTCTCTCTCTCTCTCTCTCTCTCTCTCTCTAACTCCTAACTCTCTCTCTCTCTCTCTCTCTCTCCTCTCTCTCTCTAACTCCTAACTCACTCTCTCTCTCTCTCTCTCTCTCTCTCTCTCTCTCTCTCTCTCTCTCTCTCTCTCTCTCCTCTCTCTCTCTAACTCCTAACTCTCTCTCTCTCTCTCTCTCTCTCTCTCTCTCTCTCTCTCTCTCTTAGCCTTTTCTGTTCTGATTTTTCTGAAAACATAAAAAAAATTCTGTCCTGAAAACAGTGTTAATTGACTGGACAATGTTTTAAAATTAGTAATAAAAGGATTTTGAAATTCAAAAAAATCTCTATCTCTCTCTCTCTCTCTCTCTCTCTCTCTCTCTCTCTCTCTCTCTCTCTCTCTCTCTCTAAAAGCTGATAAATGTAAAGTCTATGGTCACGGAGAGGATCAGGACCCTCAGCTGAACTCCACGTACTGCCACCATCTGAAGGGTGAGATCCTAAACCTCGTGTATTTATTGAGCTGCTGAGATCCTGCTCTGCTCTCGTCTTAATCTGTTTCATGATCTTAACAGAAATGGTGTCCCATAAGCGAGTTTTCCCCACCAAGACTAGCGAATGGGTCACGTTAGTTCGGAAGCCCATGATCGCAGACAGCGCAAACTTGGAGAAGATCTTCAAATCGCACAGTCAGGTGTGTTTGCTCAATCTGCCGTCTGCAGCCAGGAGAGCCGCCAGCAGATCCAGGCATGATGGTAGGGGGAAACACGCCTTTCTTTAGCATGCATTTTTTACAAAATTATATTTACGCTGTATTTATAATCCATTTATTCACTTTTTGAGCACAGACCTGAAAATTTTATTTCTAACTTACACTGTGGTAAATCTTGAACGCTTTAGAGCGACAGACTGAAGTTTGGTCTCTTTTCAAAGACGACGATTGGCAGATTATTGCTGAAGTGAGAAAAGTTTTAAAAAGTGAATTTAAAAAAAGTTACAGAATATTAAGTTTTTTGTTATGAAAAATGCACAAAAATACTATTTTACATTTTCAGCTTTTTCAAACTGAAAGAACCAAAGCGAAATTACCCATTGAGCTCCTCCGTGTTTAATGCCGTGTTTAACGTCAGTGATGATGCAAACTAGGGCTTTAAAACGGACGTTTCATCTTAAACTTACAGTATTTGCTGATCCATCAAAAAATGTGTTTAGATTCAGGGGATATCAATATTATGATGTTTAATGCCTTTTTTACACAACCAGTTAGACTTTTAAGGCGAGACACTGCAGGCAAAACCAGTGTTTTTTCACGCACTGCTCAATTTTGAGCTGTTTTGCTTCCATAACCTTTCTTTTATTGCACTTTATCTATTACCATCTGTAGATTTTAGTCTTTAAAGGCGGTGAGTTTGATTTAGAAATCTCCAATCCAGCAGCTTTACACACACCAAACTTTATTCATATATACACTGCCATTCAAAAGTTTGGAATCGGTACAATTTTTATTGTTTTTAAGAGAATTCTCTTATTTTCACCAAGTCTGCATTTATTTGATTAAAAATACAAAAAAACAGTAAAATTTTAAAATATTAGTACAATATAAACAGCTGTTTTCTATTTTTATATATTTTAAAATGTAATTTATTACTGTAATCAAAGCTGAATTTTCAGCATCATTACTCCAGTCTTCAGTGTCACATGATCCTTCAGAAATCATTCTAAAATGCGGACTTGCTGCTCGAGAAATGTTTATTATTATCAATGATCTACAACTATTTAAAGTCCCCCTGTTTTATCCCTTAAAACTCATCTTTTATCACCAAATTGACATATTTAAAAGTTTTTTCTTTGCAACACAAACAAAAACAATTCTCGATGCCTTAAAATATCTTGAATGTAACTCGACACCTTCGCCTCATTTAGTATGCGCGGCTCTATGAATATGCAAATGAGCCCCACCTCCACTCACTCACTCAGCTCAGAGATCCACTGGTTGACGATCACACGTTGATCTGATTGGTTACAAGGTAGTTTGTGACGTCAGAAACACCAGCGATTTCAAAGCGTGTGTTTGAGACTGTCTTTGGTTCACTGCAGTTTTAAGGAGAAAATACTCAGCAATGGTGTCGACTTATGAATTTACACATGGTTTGTCTTAAAGCATATTAAAATTGACATATAAACAACATTAAACGCTGGATTTTCACCACCGAGGGACTTTACGTTCGGATGCATTTTCACGTCTGTGCTCAAAAACAGGTTTTAACTGTGTAATGAATGGCCTGGATTGTGAAGGCGGTTCCCTGGTCCTCTTGTCCTCAGGAAAGCTGGAGAAGGAGTTGTTCAGCGAGAGTGATCGGGAGTTATTCCTGCAGATCTGCGGCGTGGAGCGACTCTCTCGCTGCGTGACCACCGAAGCTCAGACCGAGCTTTACCGGCCGTGTCCCGCACTACAAGCGCTGGTTCGACAGCTCGTCCCGTACATCCAGAGGTTCATCTTCCACCATGCTGATTTTGAAGACATGTACAATGAGCTGAAGGATTGTGGGATTGCCAAACGCATCAGCTCGCTGAGTTTCGGACAGGTGCGGTTTACTCAAATCACTTGTTGCATTATATTCTTTCTTTCTAGAGCTGCCCTCGACTAAAGATTTTTCTAGTCGACTAGTAGTCGTTCATTTAAGCCATTAGTCGGCTAATCGCGCGTTTATTTTAAGTAAGGGATAGTGTACATTCCGGTTGTTATCTCAGAATAAACCCGATCAGGTGATCAGGATCAGGTCTTCATCAGCCTGAAGGGGTTTATTCTGAGATAACAACCGGCCGGATGTACATTATCCCGCTTATAACACGCCTACTTGCCACATAAGTAAATAATTAAGGTACGTTTACAACGATAGGCTTAAAACAGTTTTCCGCGTACAGACGACACCGTTGTCAAAACGATCCCCATTCACACGGATCCGTGAAAACGACAAAAAATGGTGTGTTCTGCTGCCAGGCCAGTAGATGGGGATGAAACACTTTAGACTGAACACGTAATACGCATGTGCATGACGTCATCGTTTTCAGCGATTCGTGTTTTTGTTGTTTACATGGAGACCGGTTTAAAAAATTTGCACTTTGAAACACGTTTTCAAAACGTTTTCAGGCGCCCAAGACAGCGTCGTCGTGTAAAAAAAAAACGGTTAAAGCGCATAAAAAGTTTTACATTTTTAGTTGAAAATGGATGTCTTGTAAACAGCCCGAAACATTGATCTGAGGTTAAATATTTTTTCTTCTAGAGCAGCCCTCGAATAAAGATTTTTGTAGTCGACTTGTAGTCGACTAACCACACGTTTATTTTAATAAGCCATAAATCATAATAATGTGCCTTTAATTGCCTTTTTAAAATACGTATAGCCTAATCAGCGCACAAATTTGAACATAAGCTCGCCACAGCACACCAGCAAACATAATGATTATGAATGTGTCGTGAAAAAACATAATGAGACTCTAAACATTTTAATAATTTATTGATGATGTTTTCTGTGTTTTCGGCTGCAGAGATTAAGTCCCGATGCTGACTCGTCATCTATATGCTCGTTTCATACGGATTACATAATCTGAGAATATTCATTTTCCATTGGAATCTGTTCATTCAAGTGTAAAAAATGTCAAGCTTTCTATAGATATATTTCTCATGTCTGTGAAGCAAGTATACACTGAGTTTTGGTTCATTTATGATGCGTTCAAGTTCAAGATCGACAGAAAGCGTCATTATTTTACAAAAGCACAGCGTTTTGTTGTTATTGTGAGTTGCCAGAGATAAGAGTAGAGCCTTTACAGTTTGCATTACTCTCATCCGTATGAGCAAATATGAGGGAGTATTTTAATTTAAATGCGAGTAATGGCGCCGGCGCCTGTAATAATGCAGTAACACTCTCTCCACACACACACTAATAATAGCACACATTTATCTAGTTAACATTACACTTGTACAGTTGCTGCTACTTGCATGTCTCAGTGATATAGCCTTATTTGAGGACGATAAATTAATGGCGAATGTTTGGATTTCCTGCCGTTAACGATCTGTCCGTCACAGCCGGCGTGATTTCAACTGAACGACTCATATAATTAGACTAAGCCTCTTCTAGTCGACTATTAGGGGGTAGCCCTATTTCTTTCAAAACTGAAGCGTTTGTGTTTGTGCAGGTTGGGAAGCTGTATAATCATTATCGGCTCGAGGTGCCGGACGAGGACCCGATCTTCGAGAGCGAGGATATCATATGTCTCCTGAAAGACAAAAAAGAGCTGTACATCCACAAGGATCATCTCTCTGCCAAACTGGACATCTGCAGGTACAGCGTCTGCCGTGTGGCTTCAGCACGTCTCATGCTTCTCAATCCTAATTACGGAAATGCACTGATATGAACATTTTGGCCGATACCGATAATAACCGATAATTATTTATATTAGAAAGCCGATAACCGATATATTGGCCGATAAATTTAAATCCAAATGTTTATATAATTGTTGAGAGCCTGATTACAAAAACAAAAGTCTCATCATGTCCCAAACACACAATTATAATGATGTTCTCATGATAATGTTATGTAGCCGATATGACAGACTTGCGCTGCACATGTTGCACTTTTCTGTATTTTCCTTTTTGAAGTGATTTCAATCATATTTCAAGCAATTCAAACCCATCATGTTGAACAGTGGCATCTGAAGTGTCTCAGCTGAAGGAGATCATACATTTTTTATCGGCTTTAATATATCGGACAAATTTTCGTATCTGGCCGATAACGATAACATAAAAAATGATCATATATCGGCTGATACCGATATCGTGGCAGATATATCGTGCATCCCTAGTTTCTTCTCCAATTCATCTTTTGAAATATAAACATTTAAATTAGGGATGCACCGATATGAAAATTTTGCCCGGTACCGATAATTCTTTATATTTGAAAGCCGATAACCGATATATTGGCCTATAAATCTAAATCCAAATTCTTATTTAATTTCTGATTTATCGTCCATCCCTAATCCTTGTGTGTGTGTGTGTGTGTGTGTGTGTGTGTGTGTGTGTGGTTCATCTCTCTTTATGTTATTTTGCAGAGAGCTGGTGAAATTGTTCACCATGGAAAAGACCTTTGCCAAAGAACTGGGGCACTTTCTCCAGGGCCTTGTTACATCCATAAACGTGAGTATGGAGTATATATACACACACACACACATATATATAGAGAGAGTTTAAATCAGAGTCGGATCATGATTAAAACGAGCCTCCAAGTCACATATTCACACACACACACACACACACACACACACACACACACACACACACACACACACACACACACACACACACACACACACACTGATGCCAGCTGTATTCCTCCAAGGTCATGCTGCCCTTGTTTTCAAAAGCAAGATTGAGTGATTGAGAGCTGAAAGCAAAATTTATGGCTTGAAAAACACTAAATGCTGCATCTCAAGTGAAAAGCTAGAGCGCTCACTGGTCCTTCGGGATAAAGATGAGAGGGTTTTCTCTCACCTGGTACGATATGGACACTCTGAGTGCTTGAGATGGGATAATTAATGTAGTCATGCGTCCGGGCCAGACAGAAATCACACAAGTAGTTCATTTTTGACCTTTTATAAACTATTTAAATTTCTTCAGCAGAGATCGGCAAGAGTGCAAACCTTTATTTCAATTTATGTAACATGAAGATTTGTTTTTATTAACATATGTACCAAATGTACTCTTTGTGTTTGTTTCATATGGTTTGAAACAATATTCATATTTGGTCTTTAGATATGTCATTTGGTCTTAAGATATGTCATGTGGTGCAGGCTATTATCATTAACTAAAACCATAAAACATTTATTCCTTGAAATAAAATAAGCATTAAATGAAAATTTATTTAAAAAATATAATAATTAAATTTTAATAAATTAATATAATATAAAAAAATTTTAATAAAAAAAAAAAAAATTGTAAAACAACATTTCTAATTTCCGTTTGGTTTAATTTGAAGTATATATAAACTAAATAGTATTTATAAACTAAATATAACATAATAGTAAATATAACAACTAAAACTTATAAGTATAATAATAGTTTTAATATGATAATAACTATATAGACATTTAAAAAAATGACAAAACCAACAAAATTACTAAATCTTTCAAATTAAAATAGAAATCAAAATATTAACAAAAACTATAATCGTGTCTCAGTGATGCTAAAATAAAAATAATAACCTACATTCTTTTCACCTTGAATACACGAGTGTACAATTTTTTCTGCATGTTTCTTCCCTTCGATTTGGTTTTCAAATGTTTTTAATTAGTATTAATAAGCAGTAAATTAGTTTGCTATTTTTCTAATAGTTAATAATCAGTTATTTCAAACTACTTAATTTATTTTTATTTATTTTTAAATTTATATGTATGTCTAATTTCTTTAATATATACTTTAATATATTTTTTCAATATTTTTATATGCTTTTGATATGTGCGTGTACTGTATATATGTGTGTGTGTGTGTGTGTGTATATATAAATATATAATATATCATACAAACTCCATCTCATGAATCTTGTTCATCATGTGACTCAGGACCGAGCTGATTTAAAGAGGCTTCTGGACCGGGAAAACGTTCAAGAGCTCCCAGAAAACGAGGAGCCATGGGACGTCCCAGCGCCGGTGGAAGTGAGAACAGAAGTCATCGGTAATCAGATCTTCTTTGTGTCCCTGAACCGACGGCACGATCCCCGGAGTCGGGAAGCATCCAGAAATTAACAGCTGTGTTGATCCCTTTGATTTTCTTCCCGGTTTAATCCGCGCCCTCATTTCATCACTCCTCGCGCACCACATGCACAGTGCGCGTATGCTAATGTGTGTTTGTTTGACATGAAAGCGCAGCTGTTGCCGGGCGAAAAGAAGAGGCTGAGAGTCGCTACACGCATTAATAACCAGGCCTGCGCACTGACACACATCTCACCATTCCGGTTCAAATTCACATGCTTGCGGTTTCATTCGATAATTATTCATTTGGATATATATATGTATATATTTGCACTGGATTAGTATTACCTGGTGACCTCTAGTCATTTGTAATAATTGGGGAGGTTGTCTGTGATGTTAATCCCGTGAGAATCGGCCACACTGTGAAAAATGCTGTTCTTACTTAGTATTTCTGTCTTGTTTCCAGTCCAAACATCTAAAAATTCTTAAATCAAGATGCATTTACTAGATGAGTAGAATGACATAAGATATTACGTCCTGTTTTCCGGGGGAATTAATCAAAATTAAGTGAGTTGATGCTTAAAAAGCTAAATTATCTGCCAATGGGGTCAGAAAAATAATCTTAATTCAAACAGAAATAAGATTATTTTTATTTTTATTGGCAGATAATTTTGCTTGTTTTAAGCAAAAACTCGCTTAATTTTTATTTATTTCCCCAGAAAACAAGACTTAATATCTTATGTCATTTTACTCTTCTAGTAAATGCATCTTGATTTAAGAAATGTTTGATATTTGGACTGGAAACTAATGAAGCATGTCGGCGCTTGCTTTTGTTTTGTATGCAACCTTGATTTCAGCCAATCACAGCACTCCTCACTGCGAGCCATTCAAATTCACATGTTTGTGGTTTGATTCAATATTGATTCATTTGGAGATATATATATATCAGGTACAGTACGTCAGTAAAACAAATCTCTCAACTAATACTGTAATCTATACAGGAACCGTCACAATATTGTAATATTAGAATAGAATAGAATAGAATGAGGCATTTATATAGCGCTTTCATATGTACTACTGTACACCCAAAGCGCTTTACAATCATATATGGGGATCTCTCCTCAACCACCACCAGTGTGCAGCATCCACTTGGATGATGCGACGGCAGCCACAGTACAACGGCGCCAGTGCGCTCACCACACACCAGCTATAGGTGGAGAGAGGAGAGAGTGATGGAGCCAATTCAATGTAAGGGGATTATTAGGAGGCCATGATTGGTAAGGGCCAATGGGTGGAATGTGGCCAGGACACCGGGTTACACCCCTACTCTTTACGAGAAATGCCATGGGATTTTTAATGACCACAGAGAGTCAGGACCTCGGTTTTACGTCTCATCCGAAGGACGGATTAAAGGTGAAAATTAACAACTGATTTGCACACAAACATTATTATTGTAGCATAATAATTTTTCTACTCCAATTCATCTTTTGAAATATAAACATTTAAACATAAACATTCACCGGTATGAACATTTTGGCCGATACCGATAATTCTTTATATTTGAAAGCCGATAACCGATATATTGGCCGATAAATCTAAATCCAAATTTATATATAATTTTTGAGAGCCTGATTACAAAAACAAAAGTCCAAATTCAAAACTATCATGTTGAACATCTGAAGTGTCTCAGCTGAAGGAGATAATACATTATTTATCAACTTTAATAAAAATTTTATGAGGCCGAAAACTATAACATTAAAAATTATCATATATCGGCTGATACTGATGTTGTGGCAGATTTATCCTGCATCACTAGTTTCTACTCTTGAAATATAAACATTTAAATTATGGATGCACCGATATGAAAAATTTGAATTTTTTTCAGAAATGTATATTTGTTATCCAGCCCCAACTGTACGAACACATCATTTTGTGCTTTAAAATGGATGTTTAATAGGGCATTTTTTGTGATGAAGGATCAGCGTTGATCTGTGGTGTTTGTGTGTGCAGTTCGTCCATCAGAAGTCGTGCAGGAGGAACAAATCCCGCAGGATCTGAATAAAGAGGACCGGCTGGTTTGCTGGCCGCCTAAAGCTTCGCTCAGTAAAACAGGAGTACAGAGTTCAGGTACAGACCGCATCTGAAGAGGAACCACTGTGCTTTTGCAGCTGCTTAAGATTTGAGATTTTGAGTAGACGAAATTTAGTCTTATTCATAACGCATGTGTGTTTTATAGGTTCAGGCAGCCAAGCTTTGGAGGAGGTGATGAAGATGTGGCCTCCTCCTGCTCCTCTGATTTCTCCAGCTCAATCCCGAGGCGAGAGGAACAGCTCGTCCAACACCAGTGTCCATCAGAGAACCACAGAAGCTCCAGTGCATGAAGACCCAAGAGCTCAACATCAACATCCACATCCACATCCACAGGCTCCCAGAGTGAGCGGCGTCGTCCCACAACCCCCAGGTCTTGTGATTCTGAAATACGTTTTAGTTCATCGTAATGGTAACTTGGTAAAAGTTTTGGCACTTGCTGTGTGAACACACACACACACACACACAACAACAACAAAAAGATGGTCTTGAAAATAATAGTCGTCACACTTGAGCTCCTCGCGGTCAGAAATGAGTGCACTGGAAATGAATGAGACGAGTTTCCTCTAGTGGAAGCGTTTGGTACTGCAGCCGAACACACTCTCACTGAAAGATCATTTTTTGAGATATCAACCTCAAATTTTGAATACAACTTGTTTAGATTTATATCTTTGGTTTTCTTGCAGTTTAAGAGTAAAACGTGTTTTGGGAAATATAGATTTCATATAAAAAAATTACATTTTTGTGCATTTTTCATAACAATAAACGTAAAATTCTGTAACTTTTTTTAACTTACCTCTTGCATATATATATATATATATATATATATATATATACATACATGCATACATACATACATATACATATGTATTTATTGAATTTCGCTCCCATGGCCCCAATTTTGTCCTCTTATTTTTGAAAGAACAAATTTCATGATCAAAAAAATTTCCGTATCATGGATTTATTTTATCTCAGGGTTTAAATTAATCTAATAATTAATTAAATGATACAATTTTAAAGAAAGAAAGAAAATAAAAGAAAATATAGGGCTGCACAATTAATGTATATGAAATTGCATGAATGCAACAAGCACCAGGATCACTTGCCTAATTTTCAACATTTTGTGGACAAACACGTTTATAAATCGGTTTCTCCCTGCAGTGAAGATTTTAAGACAACAGTTATGAGAAACTTAAAATGAAATAGTTTATTAGTTTACCTGCATGTCATGTGACCATTAACCGACATCACAGAACCATGAACATGCACATGTGTCGTTAAATTAGTGTAATATCAACCTAAAATCTCAAGAGGACTTAGTTACAAATAAAGTCAAAATGATTTACTGGTGCACATCATTATTGTGTTAATAATCTCGAATCAGAATAAGTTCCTCTCGCAGCATCTCTTCTCTTCTCTGATGATGTGGGTGGGGCTATAACCTGTCACTCACATGAGATCAGCCAATAGCAAACCACAACCATCCAATCAATTCCACACAGACACAATCAAGCCCCGCCCACATTTGTTCTTGTTCCAGAAGCGTTTCACTCGGATATATGACACAATAGAGGAGAACAGACCAGCACAACTTCTGTTTTATGCCGACTTTAAAGAAAATTTTTTAGATAAAAGGGTTCAGCTGGCAAATAAGGTTTGTGAATGGCTCTTTTAAACATGTTTGTGTTCACACAGAGGAAAGAGAAGAGGATGTCAGTCCTCAGAACGAAGGCGATGAAACTCCAGCGGATGAAAGCAGCGCCGCAGCAGATCCACAGTACGTGTTCGCTTCATAACCAACAGTTCATTCATAAAGCTTGATTAAAGGATCATTCGAAAGCTTGAACAGTCATAATTCATCTTGTGAAAGTTAGACGTTCCGTTACCATGAAAACGCTGCTTTAAAATCTTTTAGCGGCTCATTTAAAAACAAAAACAAAATGTAAACAACTTGTTTACACATTTGCCTTTGATTTTCAAGCAATTTTAGAGTCCAAATTAATTAGTAAAGCACATATTTTGTATAATATTAAAGAATAGTTAATTTACACTTTGATTAAAAAGAGACTATCCTCATGAACTACAACTGTTAAAGTTCAGATCTGTGCTTTAAAAGAGGAGCAACAGTGAACAGGATATTAAGGAGGATCTATTATGCCCTTTCTCAAAGTCTTACTGTTGTTTCAGGCTCTACTAGAACAGGTTTTCCTGCTTGAATGTTGATTATTTTCCTCATATTCTCCATTGTTGCGGCTCCTCTCTTCCCAGTCTGTCAGTAACGCTCTGTTTAGTTTTTTCAAGGAACAAAAAACACGTTTAAATATGTTAATCTGGTGATCAAAGATGAGTTTTAAGGGATAAAATGATGGACTACAGGAGGACTTTAAAAAAAAGCATCATGCATCCTCTTATTATTGCTTGCTTTTCATTGCATTTGAACACTTTGGTCTTCTCTGTAGAAGCCAGACTGCTCCTCAGGCTCCGGAGATGGTGCTGAGCCGGTTTCAAGGCGCTGAAAGTCGACCTCGTCCCCCGATAACACTGGATAACGCGGTGTGGAGCAAATCCATGAGTCCCGAGGACGTCCTGGAGGACCTGACGCTGGACTGCTCGATTCCTCAAACCCTGGTGCTTCCCACAGACCAGGAGGACACGGCCAGCATCGGACAGTGGGGAGAGCAACTGGTGTTCTCCTTCCTCACGCACTGGAAAGAGAACGGTGGGCGTTCGGGTCCCAGCGAGATCACATGGTTCAACGAGAGAGGCGAGAGCGGACGTGCCTGCGACTTCAAGCTGAGCTTCCCCGGTGAATAACTCTAATATATACTAGGAATACTGGTTCATAAAGGTTCATTAGTTAATGTGTTAACTATCATGAACTAACCATGAGCAATACATTTGGTACAGTATTTATTAATCTTTGTTAATGTTAGTTCATAAAAAATCCAGCTGTGTTTTAAAAGTTGTATTGTGAAACTAGGTAAAAGCGTGATTTATCAGGGTTCAAGTATTAAGGCCTTTAAGCACATAAGCATTAAAAGACATTAAGTTTTATTCAGCAAACTTTTAACCACTGACATCATAAATGGAAAAGTGAATTAACAGCCAATACAGGCAATTTACCATAGAAAATATATGGTTTTCAAAGCTTTTTGACAGTTATAGCGCCACCTATGGTCCGATCTCCATAAAACTTTGCATGCTTGTTTAGAATGTTATGGCACATATGCCCACCAATTTTCGTGAAGTTCTGAGTTTTCGTTTAGGATTTATAGGCTTTTGAGTGTATTTTGCCACGCCCATTTTCTATATGCTAATAGACTTTTAATATATTTAAAGATAGTGTTTTTTGTTAGTATGTTTGCAGTGTGCTATTGAAAAAGGGAATATATTTCAATAACAATAAAGTATACTTTTTCCTCACTAGGGTTGTCAGGCGAAGGTGAAGGCGAGATCTTCGTGGAGGTGAAGACGACGGTCAGGCGAGATCGACACTTCATCCACATGTCCGCGAACGAGCTGGATCTGGCGCTCAAGGAGAGAGAGCGCTATCACATATACCGAGTGTACGGCGCTGGAGACGTGCGGCACGTTCGCCTCTGTCGGATCAAGAACCTCGCTCAGCATCTGCACTCAAAGTCTTTAGAGCTGTTTTTATTTGTGTAGCCGGTTTTAGCCTCAGGTTTTAGAGTCTCATCGATGTTAAATGTTTGTATTCTTGTATTTGACTACTAATGTTTGTACTGATATTATATGAGAGATTGCACAGTTCTTCACAATCACATTTTTGCTCCGTTCAGTTGTTTTGGTCATTTGAAGAACATGGTTTATAAACTCTTCTTTAAAAGTGTAACTTTATTGTTTGATCAATTCAGTAAATGAATCAAATGTTCTGAGAAAGAGGTCTGAGTGGATTCATTGGATAAAAGTCTTTATGGATATAAAGGAAACCGTTTGGTGTTTAATAATGTCTACAGTAATTAAGGACATATGTGGCATTGCGTACAAACCATAGATAAAACTAGGGAAAATAACCAGAACAAACTACAAATTATAATGCTAATTATAACTCCATGGAGGAAAACTATAATGCACAAAAACATGTAACATATAAAACACTACTACAGTTTATAACTAATATATATAGTCAAATATAGTCATTTATATTATGGTTTGTTTGTTGCATATGCTTCACATTTGGCTTTTTTTGGGAGTCAAATAATAACATTCTTAGAATGTTCTTTAATGGTTATATTTAGGTTTTATTTTGTCACCATAATCCAGCGAGTGATTTAGGAACTCGCTGGGAATTTTTGGATCGGCCCTTAGTTTGTAAAAGCAACAACAACAAAAATGCATTTGCATTTACTGTCATCAATTCACTTCATGTTTATTAGTATAGCGCTTTTCACATTACACTTCATTTCAAAGCAGCTTTACAGAAAATCACGAGTCCACATTACAATTTACAGTGATCTGTTATCAGAGGAAACTGTCTAAGTTATGTATTTCAGAAACGTACATATACAAAAATCACAGTTAGCTAAAAATTTATTAATTTAAACAATGTAATAATTTAATGCATAAACAATGAGCTCATTGAAGTAATTAATACTTGTTATTACAACGAAAAAACATTCAAATATGCACTTAACTTATGCGATTAATAAAGGTAAATAAACCTAATACTTAAATAAATAAATAAATAAAGAACTATTATAAACAGCATCTTTGAGGCAGCCTCAGCGACTAATGCTGCTTTCTGCTGTTATTGGCTGATGCGCACAGTAGGCGGAGTCTATCAGGTGACGCGAGGATCGTCCAGCGCTACTATTGGCTGGCTCTCGCGGTGGGCGGGGTTTACTCAGGTGACGCGAGGAGCGACTTGCGCTACTATTGGCTGGCTCTCGCGGTGGGCGGGGTTTCATCAGCCCCGCTCGGAAGCTGTGATTTTTTCCCCTCAGTATCAGTTGATCCTCGCCGGGTGAATGTCGTCTGATTCTCCAACACAAATGCGGATAAAAGAGAGACACGACGCTGGACCATGAGAACACACTCACATTATTATTATATTCCTGGATAGAAGCAGAAGCGCTGGAGTTTTGGACGGATTTCATGGTTTGGTGAGTCCATTCCGCTTGATGTCAACAGTATTATTGCATTGCAGCAGTTGATACACCGATGCTCGATTATAATGACTGTCCTGCTCTGGAATGATGGGGTAACATGAATATGAATATGAATAATAACCGCTGCCAGACGACCTTAAACATCACTGCAGCGTAATGTCCTTATGCTGCTGGGAAATTAGCGAAAATAATAATAATTGTGTTATTACTATAATTTTTTTAATTCATTAATAAGCACTGATAGAATGGGCATGAGCAATAATAATAATACCACTAATATTTTTGTTCACTTTGTTGAGCCAATTGGATGAATAATAATAATACATTCTAATAATATATAATAAATTATAATAAAAAAAAATTGCAGTATAATTAATATAAATAAATAACAATAACCATAATAGAAAAAACATAATTTTTTAATAAAAAGTATTATCCAACTAACAATATATATATATATATATATATATATATATATATATATATACATATATATAAATCTGTTCTTAATTTGTTCTGGATATGCATGGATGATATTCCTTTTGTCCTGTTCAGCATGTAAACGTATTCCCCCTTTAAGAAGAGCGAGTGTGTGTGTGTGTGTGTGTGTGTGTGTGAGAGAGAGAGAGGCTGCAGACTGCAGGCAGCACTGTGTGTGTGTGTGTGTGTGTGTGTGTGTGTGTGTGTGTGTGTGTGTGTGTGTGTGTGTGTTGTTCTCAGTGCGGATAGGATGAGTGTGCAGGTATCCGCAGGTCACCCAGAACTCAACACCGGTAAATGGATGCTGTCAGAGAGCGGATGAGGGATGAACGGATCGACTCCGGGAATAAGAGTTCGGTTCAGATGCTGATGCTGAACATCAGTGCAATTTACACTCACTGCTGCTGAACGCCACACACACACACACACACACACACACACACACACACACACGCACGCACACACACACGCAATCAGTTCTTCACATGCGTTTTCAGATACTAGGGGTGTCACAATATATCGTGTCACAATATATCGCAATACAAAAATGTATCAATATGTATTGTATCGTTGACCCAAAATGATACAATAAAAGTGTTAAAAAAATTAAGTTTACAGGGTTTTCGTGTCACTACTACATTAAATTACTATATAATGTAGAATATATTGTATAATAATGCGATGGGGGAATATTTGTGGTATCTGGTATCTGATAATGCCAAATGTCTGATGTTACCAGTAAAAAGTGTCCTTCATTATTTTAAATATATCTAGTCAGTGACAGAGATAAAGCAGAATCGTCTGAAATAATTCTGTATTTTCAGCTTCAGAATCATGAATATTTGTATTCTTGTGTCACTGTTGTCTTGTGCTTTGATTTCCAGTATCAAGTCCAAAATAAAGGACTTGTATTGCTTTTACTCCTAAACTAAAGCAGTAAGGCCCTTGAAGTCGTGATTTACAGTGAGTTTAGAACAGCTGTTAGACTCGACGCGGAGCAAAACCTCCTCAGCTGTTCTAAATCCACTGTAAAACACGGCTTTTATAAAACGGTATTAATTTTAATATTTATTTTGTTCATAAAATAAACACCAGCAAAAAAAATATATAACGTTACAACACATTTATTCCTCCGCCAAGCAATGTAGTTTCAAAGAGGTTGCCAAGCAACACATGCCGCAACAAAGCATCACAAACGGCAGTTGCGCAGTAACACTAATGTAATGATGTCACTACGGCTTTGAACGCGGCTCAACCAATCAGAATCAAGGACCGGAACTATCCGTTTTATAACTATTAATTTATGCCCAAATTTACCATTTTGATGGTGTATCGCAATAATCTGTTATCCTGAGTTCAGTATGGTGATATGTATCGAATCGTGACATGAGGGGATCGTTACACCCGATTCAGATACACAGACCGATTTACACGATCACACTGAGCAACTGCGCTTTGCTTCCACACCGTACGCAGATCCTACACTTTTGGGACTGACCCATCGCAGGGAGTTTGATTGACAGGCGATCTGACCAATCATAATCCACCATTTTTGTCCAACAAAGCAGTCAGGAGAGTTAGTAGATTATAGAGAGCCTAAGTCCGGCCCTCCGCTTCCGGCTCATGGGATCTTATTTCGGAAAAAAATATGTATGGTAGTCAATGGCGAGAGACAACTTATATTTTTATTCCGTCTGAACTGTGCCCTGAATTACACATATGATGTCAAGAAAGTCGCAGTTTGTCATAAAACAGAAGAGTAACATTTAGTTTTATGTGAAAATCGCTCAATGAACTCCATCTCTCGTCTCGCACTGTGTCCGTATGTGTGCAGTCTGGTACAAAACACTCAGGCATGACGGCGTAACGTTACCATTATAACGCAAGACTATAGAAACTGACAGACGTTAGCTTCAGTAAAGTGAGCTTCAGTAAAGTGAGCTTCAGTAGAGTTAGCTTCAGTAAAGTTAGCTTCAGTAAAGTTAGCTTCAGTAAAGTTAGCTTCAGTAAAGTTAGCTTCAGTAAAGTGAGCTTCAGTAAAGTTAGCTTCAGTAGAGTTAGCTTCAGTAAAGTTAGCTTCAGTAAAGTGAGCTTCAGTAAAGTTAGCTTCAGTAAAGTTAGCTTCAGTAAAGTTAGCTTCAGTAAAGTTAGCTTCAGTAAAGTTAGCTTCAGTAAAGTGAGCTTCAGTAAAGTGAGCTTCAGTAAAGTTAGCTTCAGTAAAGTTAGCTTCAGTAAAGTTAGCTTCAGTAAAGTTAGCTTCAGTAAAGTGAGCTTCAGTAAAGTTAGCTTCAGTAGAGTTAGCTTCAGTAAAGTTAGCTTCAGTAAAGTGAGCTTCAGTAAAGTTAGCTTCAGTAAAGTTAGCTTCAGTAAAGTTAGCTTCAGTAAAGTTAGCTTCAGTAAAGTTAGCTTCAGTAAAGTGAGCTTCAGTAAAGTGAGCTTCAGTAGAGTTAGCTTCAGTAAAGTTAGCTTCAGTAAAGTTAGCTTCAGTAAAGTTAGCTTCAGTAAAGTTAGCTTCATTCATTGAGAGTAAAGGTATGATGTCACATGTGCGCCCTTTGGGTTTGTAGTGTTTGTAATCACGTATTTTCACAGTCTTACACCTCAACAGTTTTACATCAAACTGCGACTTTCTTGACTTTAAAATGTATCTTTTAAATTGACAAACATCATATGTGTAATTCAGGGCACAATTCAAACCAGATCAAAATATTTGTTGTCTCTCGCCATTGACTACCATACAATATTTTTCCGAAATAAGGTCCCATGGTGGTCCACCGGAAGGGGCGGGGCTTAGGCTCTCTATTAATGTTGCAGGATCTGAACTTGATAAACGGCGTGTCCTGACGTCTTTCCACGGTTAAAACAACATTCCTTCTGATGTTCATTCATGTTTATTTGATGCTGTAAATGAACTAGAAGGAAGAGATGATCGGTTCACGAGTGGCTTTAACTGAGCGATCTCTCAGACACATTAAAGAGACACAAAACGCTATTTATTGTTTACATTTCTTTATGAAATGACCAAATTTGAAAGTTGAGACTTTGTTTAATATCAGAAGTAAGCTGGTCTGTCCTGTGTGTCAGTGTGTTGTCAGTGTCCTCTCTGCTCTGCGATGTGTGTTTCACTGTGTGAGAACATGTGTGTGTGTGTGTGTGTGAGAGAGGCGTGGCTTGTCGGACATAGCAACAGTAACTAAAGGGGGCGGGTCTTTGTGAACGGTCAGATTGAATGCCATCATGTGTCTCTGGCTTTATCGTGTCTCTGGCTCTGCTTTCACACTCCTGTGGCTTTAACACGAGCTGAGGGAGTCACAGTTCATCATAATACAGCTTCTCCACACGACCTCTTGTTCCTTTCTTCATTCGCCATGTAAACAGTATCATCCCAGCAGAGATGCGTGTGCATGTTCATTCTTCAGCAGTTTTTTATTATATACAAACACCAATATTTGGACAATACTGTAGATTATATTTCCAGTTATATTCTTTGAAGTGCCTTGGAGTAACATGTTAATGAATATAATAATAATCAAGTAGTACAGTCAAACCAAAGATAATTCAGACACAAGATATCAGGACACTATAGTTCATTAGTGTAAGTGAGGACACATTAATACAAATTTGGGACCAGAAATGATTGGGACACTTTGAGCTGATCATGTTTTGCTGAAGTGTTTTGTCTTTAATTGCTAATGCTCTTTTTACACACAGACTGAACAAAATGAAGCATTGCTTGGTGATTGGTTGAGCTAAACTGGTATTATCTAATTGTGTAGTTAAATTTAACAGCTGACAGATATTCAACATAATTCATGTGTGAGACAGTCTAACAGAAGGACGGACAAAACCAGTCAAATATCAACTGAGTTCTGCTCATATTTTATTACCATTTTCTAAACTATAGCGAATAAACTGTGATAATGTGAGAAATGTTGAAGATGTCTGAATAAATTTGGTTTGACTGTATGTAAAAAGTATCACAGTATTACCTTCCGATACTGTCATTATACCATGGTACTACCAGTGTGTTACTGTAAGGGACTTTTGCAAGCCTTTTTAATTTTAGTGTCTTATGTGATTGTACTGACTTGGGAAATTGAAACGCTTAATCATGAAAAATGTAGACTTTGAAGAGCTTGTGAAGCTTTGAGTGTCTGTTGCACATGACATGAACTTGGCTGTGCTTCAAATCCTCTGTTAGCTTGTATAATGAAATGTTGAGGGAAGACGCACTGCTCAGCTGAAAAAAAATTATTAAGGCATAATTTAAGATAACGAAACAGTGTCGACATTATTTTTTTATTTTATTTTATTTTTTTTTGTACAATTTCAGTGTTATCATGAAATTCTAAATTTGCCTCCCACTCGTTTCTCATTGGTTGTTCAAACTGGTAGCCCCGCCTCCAAACGCACACCATTGGTTGAGTCAGTGTTGCTGGTCAGGATTTCAGAAACAGAGCAATGGACCGTTTTCACAGACTGTGATGACACGTTTCCACAGTTAACATTGTAAAACTAGTTTTTATTTTATTTTATTAAATGTAATGTACATTTATAACACTATACTTTATGTTTTTCTCTTTGGCATTAACTTACAGAAAATAGTTTTCCCAAAAATGAAAATTCTGCCATTAATTACTAACCCTCGTGTCGTAAGACTTTCGTTCATCTTCAGAACACAAATGAAGAGTTTTTTTAATGAAATCTGAGAGTATTTTGTCCCTTTATTGACAGTCTACGCAACTGAAACTTTGACGCATCAAAAAGTTCCTAAAGAGATCGTAAAGCAAATCCATATTGAGCGGTTTAGTCCAAAGAGACTCGCTTTATATGATGATGGACAGATTGAATTTAGGCTTTTATTCACATATAAACATGTGAATGTTTGTATGTGAATAATTAGCTGTGGTAAACGAAAGCTCAAGCATGATCACGAGGTTTATTCTCTTGTTACGCAGCACACATGTTTCAACTTCTGTTTATATTCGCTGATCAATGTTAATCTGTGAATAAAAGACGAATTAAATCTGTTTATACATGTCGTAGTTTCCGTTTCCTCAAATCACACACAACTGTGACGACCTCTGCTTCTGAGAACTCGTGGAAATGTGAAAACGTCCATAGCGCCACAACATTTTACAATTTGTTCATATATAAAGTGTTTATATTAGTCGACCACAAAACCAGTCACGTGGGTCAATTTGTTGAAATTGAGATTTATACATCACATGAAAGCCGAATAAATAAGCTTTCCATTGATGTATGGTTTGTTAGGATAGGACAATATTTGGTCGAGATGCAACTATTGAAAATCTGGAATCTGAGGCAAAAAAAATCTAAACATTGAGAAAATCTCCTTTAAAGTTGTGCATTTATGTTCTCGATTGTGCAGCATTCACTCACACAAATACATGTTTTATATATTTACAGTAGGAAATTTACTAAATATCTTCATGGAACATTATCTTTACTTAATATCCTCATGATTTTTGGCATAAAAGAAAATGTTTTAATTTTGACCCATAACATGTATAAATACACAAATATACCCGTGTGACTCGTGACTGGTTTTGTGATCCAGGGTCACATATAAGATGTGACTTCCCCAGCTAACAATTTTTGTTTCCCATAACAACGTTAGTTTTTGTTTCCCAGAACGTTCTCAGAACGTTAGTTTATGGTTCTCAGAACGTAATTTTTTTTGGTTAGCCAGGAAAGTTTTCTTAACATTCCCATAAAGTTATTCTTACGTTCCCATAACGTTATATTAACGTTCAACTAACCTAAATTCATCAGTTATTCATTCAGTTATTTTTAGGTTATTTACCACCCTGCAACGTTCTGGGAACGTAATTTTATGGTGGCAAAAACAATAACTTTAAAATAACCATCATGGAACATTCTCTATAAGTTGATTTTAGGTTATTTAAAAGTAACCACCCTGCAACGTTCTGGGAACGTTCTTTTATGGTTACATAAAAATAAACCCAAAAAAGAACGTTCCCCTAACGTTAGCATTTGGTTCTATCAAAAGGTTATCACATCTGATTGACATAAAGGCCTTAGATCGTCGCTTTTTACCCATCCATCAACCCCCCCGTCATGTGACTTCATTAGTAAACGAGTACAGAAAGGGTGTTTCAGGGTTGTTGAGGAACACAAGGGTGTCTGGAAGCTCGTGTGGAGTTAAAGGCCTGTGTTTCTCCTTCTCCTTCTCTTCCCTCTCGCCTGCGTTTCCCGGCTGCGGCTCTCTCGATAACAGAATGACAAAATAGCTTTCGCTCGGGAATAAATGAGCCGTGACTGTCGGATGATTTTAAAGTGTTGTGTACTGACGAGACAGTGCCAGAGTGTGTGCGTAAAGTCTGTCGGAATGATCTATATATGAAGAAGACCTGTGTCAAAACTGAGATGATAATGCTCTCCGCACATAGTGTACGCTCACCAGATACTTTCAGTTCAAACTCGTCCCAGTCTCAGCACATTCAGATAGAAACCTATCCATAGGAGCCTGATAAAAATGTTAATATTAAAGAAAAGCGTTAGACGGACCATAATGCATCTGAAGTCTTGATTTGCATTTCTCGGCCTCGAGCGGCTTTGACCCAGTGAGTCATTCTCTGCACCAGCCGGCTTTATTCCCGGCGTATCCTGCGCTCCTGGTGTGAGTGTGTCAGACTGCACTGAAGTCAGTGTAATAATGGTTATTAGTGGGAATTTTAATCGTGCTGTAACTCATCCTGCACTGCTGAAGTGATTCCTGAAGTCATGGAGTTTGTTGAGGACGGAGAGAGAGTTATCTCATCCCACATCCCAGTGCCCTGGCAAACTCCCAGAACACCTCAGCACTGCGTTGGTGAGGTTTGCACTCGCGTTATCCAGAACATTGTGTTCATGCTGAAGGTGTGTGTCGTGACATGTACGGTATAATGCATGATCAGAAGAAAGCTGTTCCACTTAGCTGGATAATGGGTGGATTTTGCATCATTAATTCTGTTATTTTCCTGTTTATTACTGTGCTATAGAAGTATGTCACCTGACTTCCATCATGGCTGTTTAACCTGCACTTCTGATGCTCTGGCAGAAACTAATGACCTTTTACATTTATTCTTTCATTATATATTACTGTTTTCTAATTTAATAATAAGATTAGAACTCGTGATCGACCCGACCGATATATAAGCCAGAGTAAGTAATTAGGGGTAATTGAACTATTTTGACATTATCGGCCAATGACTTGAGGCTGATTAGGTTAGCTCTCGAATCTGATTGGCTGAGTGGTTTCAAGCGCGCTGATATAAGCACTGGGATTTTTCACAGATTGGATCATTCCGCTTGTCTGTGTTTGTTGTGACAGACTGTCAGTGTGTGTGTGTGTGTGTGTTAGTGCTGAGTCTCAGTGACTCTTTCTGCAGGTTACATCATTACACAGTGTCCTAACCAGACGCGGTGCGATAAGATTCCAGAGACAAATAATTTGTCTGTCCACACTAGACTCGACGTGACTGTGAGATGTGTCAAAATCAGTCAAAACCTACAGCCAATCAGAACAGCGTGTGGGCGGAGTCAGCCAATCAGAACAGTGTGTGGGTGGAGTCAGCCAATCAGAACAGCGTGTGGGCGGAGTCAGCCAATCAGAACAGTGTGTGGGCGGAGTCAGCCAATCAGAACAGTGTGTGGGCGGAGTCAGCCAATCAGAACAGTGTGTGGGCGGAGTCAGCCAATCAGAACAGTGTGTGGGTGGAGTCAGCCAATCAGAACAGTGTGTGGGCGGAGTCTCGCAGCACCAGAAAGTAATCTTGACGGCACATGGATAAGTCGCTACATAATCAAATTCACAAATATTACACCATTTAAACATTATTAAAAATACATAGAAATTCGTTACTAAAACAATCTTTGTCAAAGAATACACTTGTTTGTTCACAGTTTGAACGTTCTTGTTTCCATTTGTTTAATTTGAAGATCTGAGGTGAATTATCCATTGTTGCTTTTACAGCCACAAAGCTGGAGCACTAAATGATATTCAGAGTCACATGACACGCTTTTAACATTAAATAAAGCACATAAACAGCACCTGAGATTATCATCGCCACACTTTGTGTTTGTTGTTCCAGCGCGACGTCGCAGAAAAATAGAAACCGTTTCTAAAATAGAATCGTCGCGTGTCGCGGCTTGATAGGACACACACTCTCATTAACATGGAGAAGAGGCTTTTATTGCGTGTTGCGGCGGCGCGGCGCGGCGCGTGTAGTTAGGACACGGTGTTACTCCAGTAGTGCCTCCAAATTACTTTTGTGAGTGAGTCATTGAAACATGCACCAAACTGATTAATTCAAAAACAAGTGATTGAATCATTAAATTGTTAGGTGTGTTCGACTTGATCAGTGTATGATATGAAAGTATGTTTTTTTTTAAATTATTATTATTAAATGCCAATCACATTACAAATAATGAACATAATAGTCAAACACATAGTGTACAATTTTTTAACAATATAGATAGACAACAAATAGTAAAAGAAAATATACTGTATGATATAAAAAATAATAATACAAGTAAAAAGAAAGCAGAAAAAAAGAAAATAACATAAACAGAAAAAGGAACAGGTATGAGATCATAAAAGCTTCACGTAGAGACCTTGTGCGTTTTGCTTTACTATTTTTCAACGTAAGTTGTAACTCAATAAGCTATAATTTTTCATATCTATCTGATATAACAAAAAATGTGGTTTTCTTTTAGCCCATTTTTGTTTATGTGTATGGTATTTCCCAATAATCAAACAAAGATTAACAATAAAGGCCACATTTGGTGGTAATCTTTGTCTATTAAAATAAATAAAAATACAACGGCTCCTTATGCTCTCGCGGTACTGCATAATACTGCTTAATGTCATACTGCGAACATCAGCGCCGCTGTAAGTCGAACACACCAATTCATTCAAATGATTTGTTCAAAAACACTGATTCATTCCGGAATAAAAAAAGTGACTGAGTCATTGAATCATTCTCTCAACCAATTCATTCCAAAGACTGAATCAACTGATTGATCTGGGAATAAAACAAATGAGCGAGTCATTGAATCATTAATTCAACCAATTTGTTGAAAACACCACAAATAGACAAAGTAACTGGCTATATTTTGTTTAAAATATAAGTTACTCATTATTAATTACTCATCAATTACTCACAATACAATTAATACTCATAATTTTTAGTTCAATAAACAAGTAGTTCATATTAAATTACTTACAATATTGACTGTTTTTGTTCTGTTTTACCAACAAAAATAGTTCCAAACAAAGATCAGACCAGAACTATTGCGTATCTCAAAGCAGCAGCGGTGTCTTGTTTTGTCTTGTTTTGTTACTGAATGATTCAGCGTTTCAAACGAATCAGTTGAATGAATGACTCAGTGAATGACTACTGGCTTAGTTTAGTTCTTGTTTAAAAGTATGCATTTTTCCAACATTTCTTATTTGTATATTCAAAAATGTCTTTAAAATATGAATCTCATAACATTATTTATTGTAATTTTGCAGTCTACATTATTTAATATAATTGACAACAGTCCTATAGTGTATTTTGAATTCATTCATCAAATGTAAGAATATGACATGAAAGATGATGCATAGCTACATTTAATAAGGTTAAATAATAAGGCTTGTATAAAGGTAAAGAACGGCCTGGGGTAAAAATCTACAATATGCGGATTTAAGTATATAAAAGCTTATAGACGGATGAAAATATTTCTTCAGAATAAACCAAAAATCTCAGTGATGCCTTGCTTTTGTGGGATCTTTTGTATGGGATATTATCTGCTGATATGAAAAGTTCACTGTATATCATAATAATAAATAGCATTTATGACAGCGATGATATTTTGGTTTCTTTTTACAGTAAACATTAAATATTACACATACGTACATGTAATATAATGTGTATTTCTATCACAGGTTTGGTCTTAAATGTCATACAAGGTGACATTAAAAAGCTCTTTAATAGTCTTAAATGTACCTTGTTTATATCTGTAGACGCCCTGAGAACTTCTAGAGATAATCTTTTCAATTTCAAAACTTATTTGAACTTATTTGACCATCTTCTACAAAAGCAGGTCAGGCCGATCTCTTCGTTAAAATTTAACAAAATTATAAATATTCAAGACAGACCCAGTAAGGACCAGACGATTATAATATTGCGTAAGCACAGAGCTGGACTCCTGAGACATGAAACAGTGGTGAGATTAGCAGGTTAGATCAGGGGAAGTGAAATCCCTGTCTCTTCTCTGCAGGATAATCACATTCCCGGAGCGTGAAGCCGTCGCGAGTGTGTCTCAGTCCTCGAGTGTGTCTCAGTCCTCGAGTGTGTCTCAGTCCTCTAGTGTGTCTCAGTCCTCCTCGAGTGTGTCTCAGTCCTCCAGTGTGTCTCAGTCCTCTAGTGTGTCTCAGTCCTCCAGTGTGTCTCAGTCCTCCAGTGTGTCTCAGTCCTCGGCCTCACACTGACATGCGTTTGCTTGTTGTCTGTCGCAGGTTTTCGTCAGCTGTTCCCCCGTCAGAATGAGCTCTTCTCCCGTCGTCCCTCGTGTGTCCGTCGATATCCTCGAGGAGCTGCAGATCTTCGCCGCTCAAAACCTGGAGAAGGTCGAGGTCAATAAATACTATGAAGTCATACGAGAGCTCGGCAAGGGGACTTATGGGAAGGTGGACCTCGTCATCCATAAGATCAGAGGTACGGCACAGTCCAAACCGGGGTTATTATCATCAATGGCTTTCAATACTTCAAATAAAATCCTAAAAAATAATCAATTAAAGTCCCCCTGTGGTGAAAATCCAGCTTTTAATGTTGTTTATGTGTCTATGTGGAGTTTTTAATATGCTGTAAGACAAACCATGTGTAAGTTCATAAGTCGACACCATTGCTGAGTATTTCCTCCTTAAAACTGCAGTGAACCAAAGACAGTCTCAAACACACGCTTTGAAATCGCTGGTGTTTCTGACGTCACAAACTACCTTGTAACCAATCAGATCAACGTGTGATCGTCAACCAGTGGATCTCTGAGCTGAGTGAGTGAGTGGAGGCGGGGCTCATTTGCATATTCATAGAACCGCGCATACTAAATGAGGCAAGGGTGTCGAGTTACATTCAAGATATTTTAAGACATGAAGACATTATTTTCAAGGAAAAAACCTTTAAATATGTAATTTTGGTGATAAAAGATGTTTTAAGGGATACAATTATTGACCACAGGAGGACGCTAACTGAAATAATATCAAATGTAAATGTTTAAATTGAATGTACTAAAATAAATAAAATAAAAATATAACTTAATTTACATTCATGCATTTGGCAGAAGCTTTTATCCGAAGCGACTAGCATTGCATTTCAAGCTACACATTTACATTTTTACATCAGTTCTTGCTTTACCTGGGAATCGAACCCGTTGCAAGCGCTCTACTGTTTTAAAGATCACTAAATTCAAGGCTTTTGGTCATACCTAGGATATCCAGAACCACCAAAGGAGGGAGAGCATTTTCACATTTGGCTCCAAAACTCTGGAATAGTCTTCCTGATACCGTTCGTTGCTCAGACTCGCTATCCCAGTTTAAAACTAGATTAAAGTCGCATCTCTTCAGCCAGGCATTCATATAATCCTACAGTTCAAACTACAATCCGGCCTCTAGCTCATAAATGCCAGAGGAGAACTGGCCCCCGACTGAGCCTGGGTTCTCCCAAGGTTTTTTTTTTCTCCATTAGGTCACCTGATGGAGTTTTAGGACACCATTAGGTCACTTGATGGAGTTTTTCGGTTCCTTGCCACTGTTGCCTTTGGCTTGCTCAGTTGGGGATATTTTGGGGATATTAATCTAATTTTATCAATCAATAAATTCCTCTTGAAACAAACTTTGTTGTATTATTTTAATTTAATACTGTGAAGCTGCTTTGATACAATCTGTATTGTGAAAAGCGCTATACAAATAAACTTGACTTGACTTGACTTGACTGTTTGAGCTGCAGGAAAGCATTAATAAACATCTTAAAGCAACTTAATAAACATCATTACTCCAGTAGGTGGCGACAGATGACTTTATGAACAAGTCACCGAATCATTCATTCAACCAATCCTTTCAGAAAACACGTATTCATTCAGAAAATGAAACGCGAGTCATTGAATCATTCAATTTAAGATCATTCAAAAACATTGATTCATTTGGGAAATAAACAATTGACTGTTTCATTGAATCATTTACTCAACCAATTCATTCAAAACACTGATTCAGTCGGAAACAAAACAAGTGACTGTAGGCTATAGTCATATAGTAAAAAATATTTTTTTTTAAACTAAAATGAATGAAAATGACAAACACACACAACAAAATTAGTCAACTTAAAATAAAATCTAACTCACAATATCGTTAGATCGAGCACGACTGCCATAAACCAATAAAGCTTTAATTGGCATGTCTTTCTCTCCTCAATCTACAGGAGCCAAGATGGCTCTGAAGTTCCTGAAGAAGAAGACGACGAAGCTGAAGAGTTTCCTGAGAGAGTATAGCATCTCCCTCTATCTCTCTCCATGTCCCTTCGTCATCAACATTTTTGGCATTGCGTTTGAAACGGAGGAGTACTATGTGTTTGCGCAGGAATACGCGCCTTCTGGAGACCTGTTCGATATCATTCCTCCACAGGTAATCAGAGTCATCTAACAATCAATAAAGCAGCAGTTCTCACTAAATCAGGGGCTTTTCCAGTCATTTCCAGGGTCTTTTCTGACCTCTGTACGGGCAATTACCTGAAATGTGTGTCTGTGTTGTCTTTGTAAGTCAAATACTTCAATTTAACCAATTAGTTTCAAACAATCAGGATACTATACTATATCAATAAAATGACACTGCGAACACAAGAACCGAAGCTGCATCTGTCCTGTCATTTACAACACAGTGTTTCAAAGCAGCTTTACAGAGATAACAGGAAAATAACGCAACAAAGTTTGTGTCTAGAATGTCACAGTCCAGCTTAAATAAGTTCAGTAATGTTCATTTCTGTTGTAAAAAAGTTCTTAATTTAGTTAATTTATATATATATATATATATATATATCCGCTCTGGAGAAACCGTGATGTCATCGTCCAGCTCAGCTCAGTTCTCATATAATGCTGTCAATGCAGGAGATCAATAATATTGTTGAATATTAAATTACGACCTCCGTTCGTGTATCTTTTCTGTTGCTCTGTTCTTTTTCTCTCCGTTATTGGGGCGGTTTACACCTGGCCACTTCATGCGTTTTCTCAGATCCGATCGTGAAAAGACCAGGTGTAAATGCCCTCCGAAACGCATTCGAGACGGATTTGAATCCGATCGCTCAAACCACATCAGGAGGAGGTCTGGGCCGCATTCCAGACGAAACTAGACAAGTGTAAATGCATCGTTGTTAAAACCACATATGGAAATTGTACTCCTCCCAAAAATGCTAAAAAAATAAACGTGTGAGAGCGTGTTATAGGCTATATGTAATGTTAGAGCCAGATATGACGACGCTACTGGAACACGCATCGCCGCAGACGAGCAGCTGAGCATCTATTCATTAAGCCAACGTGCAAACTATCGCAAATCAAAGTGAAAGTAAGTCTCAGACGCTTAACACACAATCATCATCATTAAAAGTAAAGAAGCGAAATGATCTTACCAGGGCTGTTGCCCAACCCGATCACACTAAATGCGTCTCTATAGCATGCATTGTGTTTATCGTGCAATTTATACGCCAAAATGAGTTTTTACGTGCATATGATACGCATGGGTAGGTTTAGGATAGGTTTAAGGTAGGTTTAGTATTGGTAGGGTACGTGCATATGATACACATGGGTAGGTTTAGGGTAGGTTTAGTAGTGGTAGGGTATGTGCATATGATACGCATGGGTAGGTTTAGGGTAGGTTTAGTAGTGGTAGGGTATGTGCATATGATACGCATGGGTAGGTTTAGGGTAGGTTTAGTAGTGGTAGGGTACGTGCATATGATACGCATGGGCATGGGTAGGTTTAGGGTAGGTTTAGTAGTGGTAGGGTACGTGCATATGATACGCATGGGCATGGGTAGGTTTAGTAGTGGTAGGGTACGTGCATATGATACGCATGGGTAGGTTTAGGGTAAGTTTAGTAGTGGTAGGGTACGTGCATATGATACGCATGGGTAGGTTTAGGGTAGGTTTAGTAGTGGTAGGGTACGTGCATATGATACGCATGGGTAGGATTAGTAGTGTGGGGTGCGTGTGTATTACCCGCAATAAAGTGCGTATCAAATGCACGCGAAAACTGCGTATCATATGCACGTAAAAACACATTTTTGTGTATAAATTGCACGATAAACACAATGCGTGCAATAGAGACGCATTTTCATGAGATCAGGCTGTGTTGCCTGATGATCAATAAAATGCAGCTCATATCTGTTGCTTTCGGTGACATGCCTCCAGTAAATCTGCATATAGCGGGAATTGAAGATCGGATTTAAATCCGTTTTGCAAAAACACATTTATGTGACCAGCTGTAAATGGAATCGTTTTGATAACAGATAGTAATCCGATCTGAGAAAACGCATGAAGTGGCCAGGTGTAAACAGCCCCTTTGTTGTTTGATCCCGGACGAGCCCCCGATTATTAGCCCGTGTCCAGGGGAATATAGAAAACTCTAAAATAGGGTGTAATAAAATAAAGATGGGATGTGGTAATGGAATCCCAGCAATGAATCACTCCCATTATTTATTATTACTCTGATTATTGCTTGTTTGTTAACAAACAAGTATTCATTACTTCAATGAGCTCAATGTTTCTGCCTTAAATTATTACATTGTTTAAATTAATACATTTTTAGCTAACTGTGATTTTGTATATGTACATTTCTGAAATACATAACTTAAGGTCCTTTCACACTGGACGTGATTTTGACGCACAAATAATTTGCGCGATGGTTTTATGTTTTGATCAGCTGTGTGTGTAATGAGCGCTTCCACACCAAACGCGAATGTGCTGCGGCGAAAACACAACTTTTATTTTTCGCTTCGATGTCGATTTTTTTTTTTTACTTTTGCGGCGACAGAAAAGGCTTCAGCCAATCATTAACTACAAGGACAACGATTGTGTGGTGTAGCATTGCCAACCAACTCGGTTATCACGACTGTGAGTATGTTGTGTGATAGTTTTAGTCGTTGTATAGTCCTGTGGTGTGTAGGCTAGCAGGCTAAACTATATTTGGGATAGAAAGCTAACACTATTATCATCAAAGATCCGTGTTTACTTCGAACATGTAACAAAATGTAGTGAGACTATTTAGGGCTGCTTTTAGTATTACTATACAGTCTTTGTGTAATATCTACAGTTTCTAGTCGAATGATTTTAACTTGTTACTTTGTGTGTTGCATGTAATGTGTATTGACATTACAAAACGCACTGTGTTTAGTTGAAGACGCAAACAAACTGTGGGAAAACCTCAGGGACACCTATGAGAGGAAAAGGAGAGAGGAAAAGGAAACTAAGAGTGGACATTAGCATACTCCCCTTCAGACTTTCTGTTCTGTAAGATCGGCTGCACCCAAAACCTTCTTTTTTGTCCTTTAAAGAAACTGAAAAGCTCGTCTTCACTGGATGATGATGATGAAGTGTCCATGTTTTCTCAGCTGTCGGCACGAAAGTTTTGGATGTTGACGCTCTGAACGTCACAGACGTCGCAAATTCGCGTTGCGGTTGATGTGAATGGTTTTGACGCAAACTATTCGCACGCAAACTATTCTCTTTTTCGTTTCGCTTTTTCGTTACGCGTCCGGTGTGAAAGGGCATTTTCCTCTGATAACAGATCACTGTAAATTGTAATGTGGACTCATGCACTTTCTGTAAAGCTGCTTTGAAACGATGTGTATTGTGAAAACGCTATACTAATAAACGTGAACTGAACTGAACTGAATGTGTGTGCACAGGTGGGTCTCCCGGAGCCGGTGGCGAAGCGGTGTGTCCATCAGGTGGCCATCGCTCTGGACTATCTCCACTCCAAGAAGCTGGTGCACAGAGACATCAAGCCCGAGAACATCCTAATCTTCGACAAGGAGTGTCGTAAAGTCAAGCTCTCGGACTTCGGCATGACTCGGCGTTCCGGTTCTCCGGTGAAGCGCGTGAGCGGCACCATCCCGTACACGGCGCCGGAGCTCTGCGACTCGTCGAAGCACGAGGGATTCAGCGTGGACTACAGCACAGACGTGTGGGCCTTTGGAGTGCTCCTCTTCTGCATGCTCACCGGGAACTTCCCGTGGGAAAAGGCCATGCCTCCCGACTCGTTCTATGAGGAGTTTGTGCGCTGGCAGAGACGGCGAACAAATTCGGTTCCGTCTCAGTGGCGTCGTTTCACAGACGAAGCCCTTCGCATGTTCAGGAAGCTCCTGGCGTTGGAGCAGGAACGCCGATGCTCCGTTAAGGAAGTATTCGCGCATTTCGGGCACCGTTGGATGCTGGACGGGAAAAGCGGCGAAAACCATCATCAGTCGGCGCAGAACTCTTCATCCGAGGAGGAGGAGCTGCTCGTGGACCGCATGAAGAAGCAGAGCTTGTCTCCGAAGGCTTCGAAGAGCATCGGTGTGGAGTCGGGATCGGCTCACCTCTTCACATCGGTGTCCACGAACAGCTCCGTCTCATCCACTAACAGCTTCGAGCGCGCGGCCCGAGACAGTCCGCCGAGCAGCCGGATCCTCGTCACCACGCCCATCGAGATCTGTGTGTGAACGCACAAGCATTCGCAAGACACTCGCACACCAATGAAACGGAGACGTGCGTACAATAGAGCGCTAGTATATGGAAGCCCGTTTACGCCACTGTTAAAAAATCGTGCTTTTGTGAATCTTAATGTTTAGGGATGCACGATTTATCACCGATATATCGGTGTCGGCCGATATATGTTCATTTTTATTGTTATCGTTATCGGCCTGATAAGAAAATTTGGCTGAGATATATTAAAGTTGATAAATAATGTATGATCTCCTTCAGCTGAGACACTTCAGATGCCACTGTTCAACATGATGGTTTTGAATTGCTTGAAATATGATTGGAATCACTCATATTTCACAATCACAACATTATTATAATTGTGTGATTGGGACATGATGAGATTTTTGTTTTTGTAATCAGGCTCTGAAAAATTATATAAAATTTGGATTTAGATTTATCGGCCAATATATCGGTTATCGGCTTTCAGATATAAAGAATTATCGGTATCGGACAAAATTTTCATATCGGTGCATCCCTATTAATTATGAGATAAAAAGACATAATGATGTACTAAGTCATAATTATGAGATTAAAGTCAAAATTATGATGGTTATAATTATGACTAATCATAATTATGATATTAAAAAGTTTGAGATTATGAATTAAAAAGTCAAAGTGATGACATCATAATTATGATTTTTAAGTCATGATTGCGCTTTTACCTCTGGTTTCACAGACAAGGCTTAAGTCTATACTCAGACTAAAATGCATGTTTGATCTGTTTGAACTGAAAGCATATATTAAAATATGTCAGTGCCACTGTTTCATCTCAAGATGCACATCAATTATGACTTTGTCATAATTTCGATTTGGGCATCTTTTCGATTTATGTCATGATGACTTTTTAAGTCAGAATTGCGATTGTTTGGGTCATAATTTCAAGAAGTGTCATAATTAAGACTTGGTATTTAAAGGGATAGTTCACTTTGAAATTAATTTTTGGTATGTTTTAGCTTACCTCAAGGGCATCCAAGATGTAGGTGTCTTTTTTTCCGCAGTAGTTTCAATTTTGATATTTTTAGGTCAAACCGTTCTTGTCTGTCAGTCATATAATGCAGGTCGATGGTCACGGTCTCAAAACACAAGCACAGAGTCCAAATTAAAACAATTCCCCGTCGTCCAAATTAAACAATTCCCCATCGTAAGTACACATTGATGGCCTAAGACACGAAACGAGCGGTTTGTGTGAGAAAACGAACAGTATTTATATCGTTTTTACCTCTTATACGCAGCCATGTCGAAGTGCTCTGATCTGACGTGTGCGCAGACTGGTGCATAGATATATACACACTAGATGTCGCCTTGTCTACGGCAGTTCATTGGAACGAATGTCTTTAAGGCGACATCTAGTGTGTATATCTATGCACCAGTCTGCGTACACGTCAGATCAGAGCACTTCGACATGGCTGTGTATAAGAGGTAAAAACGATATAAATACTGTTCGTTTTCTCACACAAACCGCTCGTTTCGTGTCTTAGGCCATCAATGTGTACTTACGATGGGGAATTGTTTAATTTGGACGACGGGGAATTGTTTTAATTTGGACTCTGTGCTTGTGTTTTGAGACCGTGACCATCGACCTGCATTATATGACTGACAGACAAGAACGGTTTGACCTAAAAATATCAAAATTGAAACTACTGCGGAAAAAAAGACACCTACATCTTGGATGCCCTTGAGGTAAGCTAAAACATACCAAAAATGAATTTCAAAGTGAACTATCCCTTTAAGTTTGGCATTTTATGTAAATTATGATTTACGAAAGTTTATTTTCCTTGCGTGATGTAAACGGGCTTCCAGTCACATTAGCGTTAATTCAGCAAAATTGAATGGGCGTAAATGTCAGTTGTTTATCGTCAGAAACTGCTCACACAGAAGTCTCTTTCAAACCACGCCTCTTTCTGTTCGTTAACGCGCCGAAATCACGTCACAAACTTGACAATGAGCGAAATCGTTCGCCCTCGCGCGAAATTCCCGATGACGTGATTCCTTTTGAAATGACTGCATTTCGCCCGCGAAAATTCGCTGAACAACGATAAACGTGAGCGCATCTTTTAACGCAAAAAAAGAAGACGACAAATTAAGGGTCTGTTTACACGACTCTGTTTTTACCTAAAAGTTAGTCGTTTATCGTTTTGACAACGTTGTCGTGTGTACGAGAAAAACGCGAAGGAAAACCAATTCCGTTTTTAGTAAATTATTGTCGCCTAAACGAACCCTTAGTTTGTGTTCCGTGTCTGTTTGATTCTCCGGTCGCTCCACTAACATTCCTGACAGAGATGTGCATGTTTAGAAACAATCTGCAAAGAAACGTTGCACTGAAACTGTGAAATACCGCGCAATTCACCAATAAACGAGTGGATCGAAAGCTTGAATCCCCTTCCGGCTCGGGAAGAAACACGAGGGCTTCCCACAAATCTCTCTAAAGCAATACATGAAGCAAAAAAAAGAAAAGAAAGGAGAATATCTGGGATCTTCATTCTTGTGAGGAATTCATCAATATAATTTCTGTGAACAAGCAAACAGTGAGAACTGGGACGTTTATGAGAGTGGATGATGAACTTATGAATGTGTGTTCGAGTTTTGCCGCGTACGATTTAGATGTTTTGTTATTTAAATCATGATTTACTTTAATGTTCAGTATGTGCAACAAACGAAAGGTTTTCGAGGTTTATGACACTGAACGTGTCGCAGATATTGCATGTGTTTATAAATTGACTTGTAGACTGTTGTTTTTAATTAATTGTTCTTAATTTATCAGGATTCCTAGTATTCAGAAATATATATATTTTTAAGTTGATGAACAAACATCAATATTTTTTATTTAATTTTAGTACTTTAGCACAGTTGTGCCAAACTTATTTTTTATGTGGCTGAAGGTCGGCTGCTTTGACCAACATTAATTGAAAATTATGGACGTTTATTCATGATGTTTTAGAGTATTTCTCAGAGTTTGGCTGTGATTGCTTTATGATATTTCTGTTGCAAAAAAAAAAAAAAAACTACTAGTTTGTAGTGGTGATGAACAACATACAATATCCATCCATTTGACAGGTTGGAAAGACATATTTTTTGCCTACTATACCATTTTTTGTTTGGTGTTCCCCTTAAAGTATTATCTTAAATATTTTCTACATTGGTTTAAACTGAAATGCAAAACAAAGAGCGCAGATGTGCGCGAGCAAACATTATAATAACTGCATGACGTTGATGAAAACATTGAAAACAAGTGATTTAAGATTTGTGAGAATTGATGTAATGTGAATTTTTTTTGCCGTCACAATTTCTTGCAAAATGTTTCAGAGTGAAATTTTTAGTAGATGACATAGGGCAAAACATCAAGCCAGCCAAATGAAGCGTTCGTTTTGTTGTCGTGTTTGTATTCTGCTGCTGCTGTTGTTGTTGTTGTTGTTGTTGTTGTTTATTTCTCACTGAGATCAAGAACTACCTGATAAAGCCTGTGTGTGTGAAACACATCTGCTGTCATCTAATGAAACCCATCATTTCAGATCCCCAGACATCAGCAGCGTCGGCCCAGATCCGGTATATGTGGATTCCATGTGGGCCGGATGTGGGCCGACACTGTTAATGTCTGGGTCAGGATGAAAGGGAAGTCTTAATGAAAAGTTCCCAGCTAACAGGACGTCTCAGAACGTTCTCTCAAACTCAAAGTTACGAAAAAAAAAATTTCCGGTAACATTAATAGAACGTTTGTTTAGCGTTATTTAATTCAATTCAATTCACAATACACATAGTTTCAAAGCAGCTTTACAGAAAATGCACGAGTCCACATTACAATTTACAGTGATCTACAGTGAAAATATAGCATTGGTGCATGTTGACTCTGTGGCCAGTTGCATTAGACTAGTGGTAGTCGACTAGAGTTAGTCATTCATTTTTTTCTTCAAGACTTTTTAAAGTCAATTACATAAAGGGGTATAAATTGAATTGTAAAAGTTGAACTTGCAGTCTAACCGCTTACACATCTGACCACTCGTTGATCAAACCCAGACGGCGACACAGATCCGGTATATGTGGATTCAGTGAGTCCCAGATGTGGGCCGACACTATAGATGCTGTCTGGGAACACAGTGATGTAAGATTATACATCAGGAGTGTGTGTTTCCCACAGCACTGTAACTCGTGCTTCACTAGCCTACTAGTCCACTCATTTTAAGCCAAAATGGGGGTCAACCTTGAACAAATTGCAACAGAAGCAAACCCAACTGATTCTGTATCCTCAATATGTCCTGAGTAAGGAAAAAAAGCCCTGAAGAATCCCATTTGGGGAAAGTTTCGAAAAAGACTCAAATATAGTCTATATTCATACGCCTATTCATACTCTTTCTTATGTGAATAGGGTAACAATTTTAACCTTTAGATATCACCATAAAAATTACTGAGTTGATTACTTACATCAAGACAAACAAAAAATGTATTACAAGTTTTTTTTTATTCTTTGTTAACGTGGACAAACGGTGCATAATCTAATTACGTATGTGCTAATTTGCATAATTACCACAACAGATCTAAACATTGGGTCTAGCCAGGTGAACATGTCGTTTTGAATCTTGTTGACACATAACAGTAAAATACTTAATGTTAAGGTCTGAATGAACCCATTTCGGCTACCCATGAGCATTAATATAGAGGCAGAGCATTAATATGGCTATTATTGCAGAGGGTTTGGGGTCCATGGGACTGTTTCTGGGGGTTCACTTTGAATTCAATTGTCTTGATGTAAGTAATCAACTCAGTAATTTTCATGGTGATATCTAAAGGTTAAAATTGTTACCCCATTCACGTTAGAAGAAGAATGAATAGGCGTATGAATATAGGCTATATTTGGGTCTTTTTCAAAACTTTCCCCTAATGGGATTCTTCTGGGCTTTTTTTCCTTACTTATTGAGGATACAGAATCAGTTGAGTTTGCTTCTGTTGCAATTTGTTCAACCTTTTTTCATAAAATGACTGGACTACTGTAGTTCGATGCATCGTTGAAGAAATCACGACTGTTTCCCGAAACCCTACTGTCGCAAATTGGTCGTTCAAGCACGTTGGTTAATAATGTCACGCAGTTTATGGAGTAATAACTACTGTTAATGAATCTGTTTCAGATCTAATTAATGCGAGATGTTTTGCTATAAATGAGTGAATGGCATCTGAGGACTATTTCTCATTTTTATCAGTTATTTTTCTTTATTTCCAGATTCAATCATAGTCTCCTTCTTACACACTAGAGCTCGTTCACACATGCGCACTCTTCAGAAACTACACTTTAAATCTCTCGACAAACTAAAGATGTAAATTACATTTGTATGTATTCTAAATAAAAGACAGATTTATTGAGTCCACATGTCACGAACACTAGAAACTCTTCTTCTAACCACAGGAGATCTGTCCTCCACACACACAACTCTGCGATGCTGTTCGCGAATGTTCGTTGGAACGATGGTTTCGGGAAACACAGACTCGTTGAACTGATGATGACGATGAAACTTGCGACCATAGTTGGATTGACGATGCTTTTGGGAAACACACCCCTAATAATGTCTGTAAAACCTCAACATCAAAATAATGTTAGAGCGTTCAGAGTCAGACTAACATTCAAAAGGAACGTTCCAATAAAATGTAACATTCCGTAACCAAGAAGAAACGGAATGTTTCGAACGCTCGGAGAACACGCAGAACGAACGCTTTCATAACGTAATGGGAACGTTGGCAAAACGTTCTTAGACTGTGTTGTGTTAGCTGGGTGAAGCTGTTTTTTATTGGAATTACTATAGTTTGTCTTTATGTGTTTTATTGGTAACACTTTACAATAAAGTTAATTAGTTATTAACTAACATGAACTAACAATGAGCAATACATTTGTTCCAGTATGTATTAATCTTTGTTAATGTTAGTTTATAATAATCCAGCTGTTCATTGTGTGTTCATGTTAGTTCACAGTGCAGTAACTAATGTTCACAAATACAACCTTTGATTTTAATAACGTATTAGTAAATGTTGAAATTAATATGAACTAAGATTAAAAAATGCTGTATTGTTCATTCTCAGTTGATATTAACTAAGGTAGTTAACTATTGTAAAGCGTTACCGTTTTCTCTTACGCTACACGTCTGCATGAGCTTTCAACATGTACTGGGAGTAAAAGCTTAGTCATGTCACTTTGGTTTGGTTTCAGCTGTCGGACACAAACTCTGAAACCCGTCACAATCCTGTCTTTGCAATACAACTGTCTTCCTGTAAGTTCAGATTTATTGGGAAATAAATCTCGACTAAAATGTGCACGTGTTTGTTTTTGCAGGTTTGAGTCTCTGGCTAAAAACGTGAAAATACAGGAAAATGATATGTTCTCTTACGAGAGGTCTCTCGTACTTGCGTAAGATATCTTACGCTAGGGGAAAACCTCTTTTCCTCGAGATATTGAAGCCAAAAATTATCCTTAATTTTGCAATAATGTAAAACGCATTGCAGCAGCATGCAGACATGGGCGAGACAGCTCGCGCGCCCATTGGCTGCTCTGCGGCAACTGCACCAGCCTATCGATAGAGGCTCCTCATGACGTCAGAACCAATGAGGGCGCTTCGCGCCCATTACGTCATGTCCCGCCGAAATCAGGTGGGGCCAGGGCTATAAATACGGCCCAGAGAGGCTGGTTTGGTCAGTTTTTTATCTCTTCAGCGGGCTCACGCATCGCTGGATCCTGAGAGGAAGCCGCGCCGTCTGAGTCAAGCACCCAGCGGGATTACTCTGCATCTGAAGCTGCCGGTCGACAACTCGCCGCCTTCAGTCGCCGTTCCTGCTGACGCTTTCCGGCGTACATATCCTTTTCTCTGCCACTGTGTTTTGTGTATGTGTGTGTGTTCGCCGCCGCGACACACACTCTCATTGCACTAAAAGAGCCGGGCGTCTTTTTCAAGACGCCCCTTTCCCCCCCCAACCCGCAAAGCTCGCCGGTGCGCCCGCTTGCCTTGCCTGCTTGGAGGATGATACCTGCTCTCCCTCTGTTCGAGCCGCGCAAACCGCGCCGTTCACAGGGGATGTCAGGAGCGGACGGTCGGGGTTAGTTTTTCTTTACGTACAAGAAAGCTACCCTGCCTCTGCGCCCCATTCACGCGTCAATCACCAGCGAAAGGAGAAAATAGTGTTTTAGTCCGAGCTGGACTGACCTCAATATTCTCACACATTTCTCAGTTCCCTGATCAGGCGACTGGAAATATAAATATTGCAGCGCCGGCAAGCAAACGCCGAAGAAAACATGTTGACGCTCTTATATGCTCGTGCATCTGAAAGCCTTTGTGTTCCCCCGCTGTGGCTCAGTGGCGGAATTTTTGGTTTTTCACACGAGAGACCGGGGTTCGAATCTCGGTCTAACGGCAGATTAATTATGCCTCCAATGCTTCGCTCTGTCAGTTCCCTGAAAGGCGACTGCAGATGTGCATTTTGCAGCCAACGAGCGCGTTGTACAACCCGCTCGCCTGCACCCAAACACCGTTTCTATGGTTCCCGTGCGTCACTGGCGAAAGGAGAAAAGAGTGTTAATGTCCCGCTGCGGCCGGGCCGAATTCTATTTCTCATTCCCCTCTGAAGTTCAGGCGACTGGAAATGTCATACTGCAGTGAGCGAGCCTGTTGTAATGCACGCACGCCTGCAAACGAACGCCAGCATGTTGACGCTCTCTGTTTCTATGGCAACTTCTCGCTCGTTCAGTTCCAGAAAATGCGACTGTTCCAGTGTATTCTGCAGTAAACAAGTCGGCGACACAGCCCGCTTGCCTGCACACAAACGCCGCTTTACGGCTACCCAGATAAATCCCATAGAGTGTATTTTCTGGTGTTCCGGCCACGGCCAATGGTGTTATGAGTGTAGACAAAATGCCCACTGCCTCCTACACAGAAACACAGGTTTCTCTGATAATACTCGCGCTATATAAAAGCCTTTGTGTCTTCCCCTGTGGCCCAGTGGCAGATTCTCAGGGTTTCACGCGAGAGATCCGTGTTCGAGCCTGGGTCTAACGGCAAAAAAAAAAAAAAAATTTGCCGTCAATGCTCGCTCTTGTCAGTTCCCTGAAAAGGCGACTGCAGATGTGTATTTTTGCAGCCAACGAGCGCGTTGTACAACCCGATCGCCTGCACCCAAGCACCGTTTCTATGGTTTACGTGCGTCACTACCTCCATTCTCACACATTTCTCTGGAAATGTCAATATTGCAGTGGACGAGTCTATTGTAATACACGCACACCTGCAAACAAGCGCCAGCATGTTGACGCTCTCTGTTTCTATGGCAACTTCTCGCTCGTTCAGTTCCAGTAAATGCGACTGTTCCAGTGTATTCTGCAGTAAACAAGTCGGCGACACAGCCCACTTGCCTGCACACAAACGCCGCTTTACGGCTACCCAGATAAATCCCATAGAGTGTATTTTCTGGTGTTCCGGCCACGGCCGATGGTGTTATGAGTGTAGACAAAATGCCCACTGCCCAGTGCTCATTCCTACACAGAAACACAGCCCGTCGCACAGGGCTCGCGCACATGAAATCGACCCAGATCGATTGCGCATTAAATGTGGTAAATGTGCCCACTGCCCAGTGCCCACAAACACTACGTTCTGCATGTCTCAAGGTTTCTGTTAAACGAAACCAACATGCATTTTTGCTCTGCTCAGGCAGACAATACTCTGTGTTGTAAATGTGCCCGCTATCCCACGCCCACATTCACACATAGACATGACAGGTCTTACGGGACTCGCCCAGCCCTCCCCCTCTCGGTTGACCACCGCAGAGGAGTCGAGCGCGGGCAATCTGCCCGCTGTTATCAGCGCGCCCCCTGCCTCAAATGTCATAAGCGCGACGCTTATGTTGCAGCACACTGAAGCCCCTCTGTCGCTGAGCGACCAGAGCGCGCTTCGCATTCAACCCCTAGCCATTCGTGCAAACGCATGGGCAAGGCTACCCGGGGTTTCGAAGTGGGTGCTAGACATTATAGAAAGAGGCTATTCGCTACAGTTCGGTCGACGCCCGCAACGCAAAGCGGCGCGAATCGATACTACGGTGAAAAAGGAAGTAGCACACCTACTTCGGGCCGAAATAGCGAAGTTACTGAGCAAAGGGGCTATAGAACCCCTATCACAAGCTCAGAGCAAAGGGGGCATGTACAGCAGATATTTTCTGGTACCCCAAAAAAAAAAAAAAAAGACGGGGGTCTCAGACCCATTTTAGATCTAAGACGACTAAACAAAGCACTTCTGAAACGACGGTTCAGAAGGCTCACGACCAAGAAAATCCTCTCGCAAATTTGCCAAGGGGACTGGTTCATGTCGATTGATCTGAAAGACGCTTATTTTCAAATACAAATAGCGTCACGTCACAGGCGATTTTTGATATTCGCCTTCGAGGGCCAGGCATATCAGTACACAGTCCTGCCATTCGGCTTATCCCTGGCACCTCGCGTATTCACGATGTGCATGGATGCAGCGCTCGCACCCCTCAGGCTCCGAGGCATACGAGTGCTGAATTATTTGGACGATTGGCTGGTTCTAGCTCGATCACAGTCGGAGCTCATAGAACACAGGACCATATTACTCGATCACCTCGAGAATTTAGGTCTCACAGTCAATTGGGCAAAGAGTTCACTGTCTCCCAGTCAGAAAATATCTTTTCTGGGCACAGATCTGGGGCCTCATTTATAAACGTTGCATACGCACAAAAGAAGGCGTACGCCGCTCTCTACGCAATAATTGGTATTTATAAAAAGCAAACTTGACGGGAAAATGTGCGGTCCTTCACGCAAGCTCTGACCCAGGCGTACGCACAAAAACGGGTGAAATGAGAAATGGCGACACCGTCGGCAGACGGAAGAAACACGTGAAAGTGTGTGAAAGTGTGTGAAACTTTAGACCGTTGTGTAAAAAAAATGACAATACTGCCTCTCATAAATAACATGAAGACTTTACAAAGCAAGTCTTACAATTAACAGCCTACACGAACACCCGTTTGATCGATCAAAGTGTAAAACAAACAAAATCAAACGAAAATTACAACAGAAATGCTAATTAACACATATTTGCAAAAAGAAAAGTGAAATATGTTCTGCAATAATATTGGCATGTTGTGCAATTCATCCTCATAAATAATATAGTAAACAGAACGAAATAATGTACAAAACTGATATTCTCGTCAATGTGTCCATCTGGCGGAGCAGATAGATGCAATTAGATAGATAGATAGATAATTAGGGAGATATATAGATAGATAAATAGATAGATGTATTAATTGTCCACTGGGGAAAGTTGTTTTCATAGTAAAACATTTCTTCATCAGCTACGGAATCATGGTATTCATGCATATGCCTTTAGTTTGTTTTATTTTTGATAAAATAACGTATGACGTATGCCTCAACTCTGGCGATGCACTAGACGCTTTTTTGCCTCAACTTTGATGTCCGACCGTTTCTTCTTTATTTCGGCCACGGTCGAGGTTGTGAGGCTGCAGCATTTACGCCGTCTGCAACCTTTTGCCACTCAAGTGCCTTTTTGGCATTAGTAATGCCCACACTGTGCCCTCCAAACAACATTTTACTCCTCTTTTCCACCTCGCCAACGATAACTTCTACTTCACATTGAGTGAAGTTACGTTTTTTTTTGATTTCCTCTCTGTGTTTGCCATGATTTCGCAATCAATGAATATTAACTTGTGGGCGTTTCACGGACTATTTATGGGCATCTACGGGCGTGACATGAAGCCGCAAAAGCTGCGCTACATTTAGAATTGATTGTGATTTATTAAGGGAAAACTGCGTAGGATGTGCGTGCGCACGGTTTTATAAATCCGAATATTTCTGTGCGTACGCACGTCCTATGTTTCATCCGTACGCCACTTCTGACGCAAATCCTACGCAAAGTTTTATAAATGAGGCCCCAGGACTCGCTGTCTATGACAGCACAGCTGTCGCCGCAGCGCAGACTAAGTATTCAGCGCATGACAGAGATTTTTCGCCACGGCGCTTTAGCCCCGCTCAAAAAGTTTCAAAGGATGCTGGGTCTCATGGCTTCAGCATCCTCAGTGCTTCAGCTGGGTCTGCTTCGCATATGCCCGCTGCAGTATTGGTTGAAAGCGCGCGCCGCGCAGAGCTTGGACCTCCGGTCTCGCGCGCCTCAAGGTCGATCAGAAATGCGTCGCAGCTCTGAAACCTTGGACAGTGACCGACTGGTACCAGTCAGGTGTAAGCCTGGGGACTTCCTCGAGTGTGAAGGTGGTGTCTACGGACGCCTCAACCTCGGGATGGGGAGCGCTGCTCGAGGGCAGACCGTTATTCGGCCAGTGGTCGGAACGGGAAAAGCTTCTGCATATAAACTGCCTGGAAATGATGGCAGTCGACAACGCGCTGAGGCGCTTTTGTCCCCAGATAAAAAAGACACCACGTCTTGGTCCGTTCGGACAACATGTCAGTGGTGGCTTATATAAATCACCAAGGAGGTATCAGATACAGAATCCTTCACAGGCTGACGGAACGCCTCCTGGTCTGGGCTCAGCACAGTCTGCGCTCGCTCAGGCCAGCGCATGTGCCCGGCCATCTGAATGTGGGACCAGACAGACTGTCCAGAAACAATCTGCCGACAGGAGAATGGTCTTTACATCCACAGACAGTCAAAATGCTATGGCGGACATTTGGCAGAGCGGAAATAGAGCGTCTGGCCCCGCTGCCCGCTCTATGCGTTTCCCCCTGTCACGCTCCCACCCCAGGTGTTAGAGCGAATCAGGGAGAGCGGATGCCCAGTGCTACTCGTCGCCCCATTTTGGACAAACCAAGTCTGGTTTCCAGTCCTGATGCAGCTGACGAGTACCGCCCCGTGGCCGATACCGGTGAGGAGGGATCTCCTCTCGCAGGCGAACGGCTCGATCTGGCATCCTCGCCCGGAGCTTTGGTCCCTACATGCGTGGGCCATCAACGGGTACCCGTTAACCTCCCAGCGGGAGTGTTAAACACGATCACGCAGGCTAGAGCTCCATCTACGAGGCGGCTCTATTCCTCAAATGGTCTGTGTTCACTAGCTGGTGTACAGCGAGTGGCACTTCACCCTCACGCTGTGGGGTGCCAGAGGTTCTCTCCTTTTTACAAGAGCTTCTGGATAAGGGCAGAACCCCATTCACGCTCAAAGTTTATGTGGCGGCCATAGCAGCGTTCGCTGAACCACCGCTTGGTCAGTCATTAGGAAGGAACGATCTGGTTATTCGCTTCCTTAGAGGAGCTAAGAGGCTGAACCCTCTCAGACCACCCTCAGTTCCCGTTTGGGACCTTTCCACGGTTCTGGAAGCCATGAAAGGTGCCCCATTCGAGCCAATACAGTCAATAGACCTGAAACTCTTGTCTTTCAAAACAGTGTTTCTTCTGGCTCTCGCTTCAGTGAAGCGCATAGGGGATTTGCAAGCGCTCTCAGTGAGCGCGACGTGTATGGAGTTTGGGCCGAATGACTCGAGAGTCATACTCAAACCAAAGCACGGATATGTTCCTAAATCCCTCAATACACCGTTTAGGGCACAGGTGATCTCCCTGTCGGCCCTGCCGGTATCTGAAGAGGAAGGGGACGCAGGCTTCCTTTGCCCGGTCAGGGCGTTAAGGGCCTATGTGTCTCGCTCATCTGTTTTCAGACAGACAGAGCAGCTCTTTGTTTTGTTCAGCGGACGTTCTAAGGGACTAGCTGCGTCAAAACAGAGTCTATCCAGATGGATAGTTGATGCTATAGCGCTAGCTTACACATCCAGGGGCCTGCAATGCCCGATAGGTGTCAAAGCGCACTCCACAAGAGGCATGGCCTCGTCGTGGGCTTGGTCCAGTGGGATTGCCTTGCAAGATATCTGTATGGCGGCAGGCTGGGCCTCCCCGTCTACATTTATAAGGTTTTATAACCTCGAGGTTCCCGCTTTGCAAGCTAGGTTGCTCTCGGTTTAATTTTTCAGTATTCCCCGCCCGATGCTATCGGCTCGGGATGCTGAAACTGCTAGAGCGTTGATCACGGATCGTCTGTATACTCCTGTGGGCAGTGCGTAAGTCCCCCATATTTACCAGTCCAGGCCGAGTTCGCCCTGGCTGTGTGGAACACTTGATATAACATGCTCTTATCAGAGCTCCATATTACAGGAATGATGCTATTCTAGCCCCTCTTCCCGGATTCTCTGTGAGTCCCTTGTGATTAGGCACTGTATGAGCCCCGGGCACCTGCCCTTGGGACTTTAGTGTTATGTCTCAAGCACGCACAGCGTTTTACATTGTGTTCCCCTAGCGTAAGATATCTTACGCAAGTACGAGAGACCTCTCGTAAGAGAACGTACTCGGTTACTAACGTAACCTCGGTTCTCTCTAGAAGAGGGAACGAGTACTTGCGTATCTTGCCGTGCATGCGTCATGTTCTGATTCGCTTCAGCGATGAAAAAACTGACCAAACCAGCCTCTCTGGGCCGTATTTATAGCCCTGGCCCCACCTGATTTCGGCGGGACATGACGTAATGGGCGCGAAGCGCCCTCATTGGTTCTGATGTCATGAGGAGCCTCTATCGATAGGCTGGTGCAGTTGCCGCAGAGCAGCCAATGGGCGCGCGAGCTGTCTCGCCCATGTCTGCATGCTGCTGCAATGCGTTTTACATTATTGCAAAATTAAGGATAATTTTTGGCTTCAATATCTCGAGGAAAAGAGGTTTTCCCCTAGCGTAAGATATCTTACGCAAGTACTCGTTCCCTCTTCTAGAGAGAACCGAGGTTACGTTAGTAACCGAGTACGTTATACCTACGATTACCAGTATATGGGCGAATGCAAATGAGTGTGAGACCAGCAGAACGTTAGGCAAAATAAAAGAAGCCAGTTTATTACGCTGACCAGCTCGGGTCAGTCAGTTCAAGATAAATACACTTTGGGGAAAGAATGTGGACAACAACACAACAGAACCCTGCTCAACCCTGAGATTAAGATTTAAAACATTTGAGAAACACAAAAAAAAGGGTTTTTGGTGCATTTGTTGTGATGCTAAAACATGACAATTCATTCAAGTTAGAAAAAACCAAAAGTTTGGCACAAACAGACTTCAGTTCTTCAGGCAGAGACTCCAGATTCATCCTAAACTCTGGACAGAAATACTGAAACACATATAATCTCTACACTTTAATGCACTGCGTCTCAACATCCCCGTGTCTCTCATTACAAATAAAAGAAGTGCTTTCTGGGTGAAAATCATAAATACACTGATTTGTCTTAGCAAGGCAGCAACAAATTAAGAACCACTTTTAATACAAAAAAAGAAGTTCAGCACTTCACAAACGTTGAATGGAAATACTTTGCTTATTGTTCAATGTCCAAATGAATGCTTTCTGAAGTCAAAGATGAGCAAAAACAAGTGCATTAACTTTCCTACAGATCATCAAGATAATGCGTCATTATACTCGTTATCTGTTCCTAAGATATGGATTATGTCCAGGAGAACCAACAAGAATATCCACTGGCATTGAGTCAAAAAATGTATATTCAGATTTCTGTGGAACACTAATATTCAGCATTTCTTACAATAAAACATGTTTGTGAATCATACAGTTAATGCAGCTGAACATGTGGAGACACGAGTGGAATTGAAGGGTAAATGTGGCGTCAAACAGGAAGAACTGGTGGATCAAACACCAGAATTTTGGCCTTGAATTCAGAAATTAATAAAATCATCTTCGACAAAAAAACTTAATTTCCCATTTGTGTGTGTGTGTGTTTTCTTACACAAAAGTGCCTTTCAACATCGCCGTCCTAAACCCCTGCTTTCCTCACTCCAGCCTCCGGAAACGTTACTTTATAAAGAACGATTTTCCATGTGACTGAATATATAGTGCTGATTATGAGGAGGGATTTACACCCTGACAAGCAGGACATTTAAAATTCAGTTCATAAATTAAGACAAGAATAAACTAAAAAAATTGATAAAAAAAAAAAAAAAAGAATTATTATATAACAATAATTTTGCCCCCAGATATAAATATGAAAACCCATATAGTGAAAAAGCATGTTGAGAATGGCACATGAAAGGTGATGCGCTGTGGAGGTTCAGTCTCTGGATGTTCACTCTTGAGTCTCGGGTCAGTGAGTGATGTGGAGGAGTGCAACAGAGGATCATCAAGGCCTTCGCTTCTGAAGGTCCACACGCTGGAGGTCAGAGGTCACTCTAGGGGAGGATGAAGAGGACATTAACACATGCACATGTTTGGATCTGAGCAGAATGAGAGAAGCGTGAGCCACGTTTAGTTTTATTGAATTTATACTGCATATTTTTACGCCGGTAGTTTCAGTTTAGATTTAATAGGCTTGATGCTTATAATAAATCCCACTATAATTCATGTTTGTTTTATACTTCTATTTTTCATACTTGTTCTGAATAGCGGTAACACTTTACAGTAAGTCTTCATTGGTTAATATAAGTACTTGCATTAGTTAACTCTTTCCCCGCCAGTGTTTTCGATCAGTTTCACAGGAATATATGAATATCTGAACATGCAATATATCAAAAGAAAGAACAAACCCGTTTAATATAAACTTCATGCATTATTTTTTTTTAATCAACACTTGAATGCGAGTTTCATAAAAAAAAAACTAAAAAAACATTTTGAGCATTGACAATCCATTCTGTCAAATTCTGCAGATTTGATTAATATGCTGTTTAATGTGGATGATGGCATTATTTTACATATGCATATAATTACATCTGATATCGCTCGTTTCTGCTGATTCTCCTGTGTTTTGATCAGGAGATTCTGTACTCTTTCAGTAGATGTGTAATAGCGCCCCCTACAGTATAACAGTGGAAACACGGAAAGCTGGAAAATTCTGTCAATGGCGAGGAAAGAGTTAAAGGAACTCACTGACTTTTTGGGACTTTAGCTTATTCACCGTATCCCCCAGAGTTAGATAAGTCCACACTAGGGCTGTCACGATGTTGGATTTTTCACACCACGGTTATTGTGGCCAAAAGATTTCACGATATCGATATATCGCGATATCTATAGAATCTTTTATTTTTACTTTGATTATAGTTTTTCTTTTTTACACAACAAACATAAGGATACTGATAAACACAAGGCACATGCATTACTTCTTGTATACTCAATCTATGGCAAATTTTTGTGAAGGAAGACAAGCATGTGAAGTTTTTCTGGTTTCAAACTGAAGCGAAACACTGTCTGAATGTTTCCTGAAGAACTGAAAAGCTCTTAAACCTTTTGCGCTGGCGCAAAGTCATGCATATAGCAGATTTGAACAAAAAATAAATCAAGTGCAAATACAAATGCAAAAATAAGATGAGTAAAGAAATGGGATATATGATCACAGAAACAGTTAACAGGTTAATGTCACGTTTCCCATTCCATGACTAGTAAAATAATCGCAATTTACTCTCTGTAAAATGGCATAATCCGCAGAGTGATGGACATGGAGATGGGTAAAAAGGTTGGTATTCTGCATATTGAGTTTATGGGGATCGCACACGCGGCACACCGGACGAGAAGCGCCGCGACGCGTCTAGGACAACTCGAAGTATCGCATACCGGACGCGCACTTTCTCAGTTTATGGCCAGCAATATTGTTATGTTTAAGGACATTATGAAATGTAGATAATGTCTGTCTGTAGCCTACTATGTTATGACTGTACTGTACAATTAAATACAATAGTTGCTGAGTCTGCGATCTGAACACTTTACCTCAGAGCATCCGTTAATTTAATGAATTGAGAATCTCACCTGAAAATGATCGCGGATGGTTTTTGAGCCGTCGCTGGGCGCCGCGGACAGATGCACACCGCCGGTGTGTGTAGCCTACACTCATAGAGAATAATGCGTTCGAATTTTAAAGACGTGCGCTTCTCGTCCGGTGTGCGACCCCCTTTAAGAAGAATGTTTTCTTTAGGAGATGTTGTGAGCTTAATTTTTTCGGGTGTGGAGAGTGTTTCACTCTCTCGCTCAGACGACATTCTTCTCAGATTAGCTGCGCGGGCGCGCGCTGCGTCGTCTTCGTTCTTATTTGATAGGTGTCAGCGGGTGCAATACAGTCACCTGAGAGGTCAGCCAGGTACTGGCGCTGGAGTATTTACGTGTCATGTTATCATAAGAGTCCTGTTCATTTTAAACATAATGGTTATCGCCAATACCGGTATATTGTCACACTCTAAATTAACACGATGTCGATATTTCATGCTTTGAATATCACGATTATCGTCAACACCGGTATATTGCGACACCCCTAGTCCACACACACCCTTCTCATCTCCGTGCGTGCCGTAACTCTGTCTGACGCACCCACCGCTAGCCTAGCTTAGCACAAAGACTGGAGGTAAATGGCTCCAGCTAGCATACTGCTCCCAATAAGTGACAAAATAACGCCAACATTTTCCTATTTATACAGTATGTTGTGATGTGTATAGTCACAGCGTGTACGAATAACAAGGTCACATGAGACAGACATCTTCTAACCGTACACATACTGGGAACTATATTCTCAGAAGACGAAGCACTGCTACTTCTGAGGAACTCTCTGCTCCTCACCATGGGCTTCTCAGGCGCTGCGAGCAAATCACTCCGCCCAAGTAACAGTGCTTCGTCTTCTGAGAATATAGTTCCCAGTATGTGTACGGTTAGAAGATGTCTGTGTGTCATGTGACCTTGTTATTTGCACACGCTGTGACTATACAAATCACAACATGTAAATAGGAAAATGTTGGCGTTATTTTGTCACTTATTGGGAGCAGTATGCTAGCTGGAGCCATTTACCTCCAGTCTTTGTGCTAAGCTAGGCTAGCGGTGGGTGCGTCAGACAGAGTTACAGCACGCACGGAGATGAGAAGGGTGTGTGTGGACTTATCTAACTCTGGGGGATACGGTGAATAAGATAAAGTCCCAAAAAGTCGGCGTGTTCCTTTAAGATGCTTTAGAAGTGTTTCGTTGTTAATCTCAACATTTACTAAAGTTAGTATCTTTTAATATTATTCAGTGGATCTGAGTTAATATGAACCAACAATGAACAGCTGTGTTTTTATTAACCAGATTTAACCAAGTAATAAATACTAATGATGTTTGAAAATGTTTTGTTTAATGACATTTTACATTATTTTTGAATGTAATAATAAAAAGTGACTTTTCCACTGATGTGTCTTTTTTTCTCTCAACAATGCAGTTTTGACAGAGGAACGATTCGTGTTAAAATATATATAAACATAAATACAGACTACATAAAAGAGAGGGAATCTAACTAAACAAAAACTCATGCATATACTTGTGATTTATGTGCATGTAGTGCGAAAGAGAGAGAAGTGTGTGTAAAGAGTGCAGACTGAGCTCAAACCTCTTCCTCCAGTGTCACCTGTTGATCTGACCATATGATGATCCTTTAATGGACTTGTTCTAATCAGAGGAAAACATTACAAAAAGCACAATATTGAGCATCTTCATTTTAAAATACTCAATTAAAAGTAAATGTACAAATCTAATACTTAAAGTCCCCCTATGGTGGAAATCCAGCTTTTAATGTTTATATCTCTGAGCTGAGTGAGTGAGTGAGTGGAGGCGGGGCTCATTTGCATATTCAGAGAACCACGCATACTAAATGAGGCAAGGGTGTCAAGTTACATTCAAGATATTTGAAAACGTTTAAATGTCGTTTTGGTGATCAAAGATGAGCTTTAAGGGATATAATGATTGGCTTCAGGGAGACTTTAAATATTAGACATAGTCATCTAGAAAAAGGTAGAAAACAATTATACATGTACCTTGTGCTTTCTGCATTTCATCGAGAAATTATCCTCATTTAATACACAACCTATAATAAAGATGAGGAGAAACACACATCAGTTAGTCCTGAGGAGAATGAAGTGTACAAACAAACAAACTAAGAAAGATAAAAACCCTTTAGGAAGTTACCAGCATATCATCATGAACATCTCTAACGCAAGATTATCTTTCCAAGGTTTACAAGCTTAAATCCAACTCATAACACTTCATTTAAAAAGATCAAATAAACACATAATACATATACATACATATACACACACATTATAAAACAAAAACCAGAGAGGATTGATGCTCTAAAATCTCAGTGTTGTTCTGAACTCAGTAACTGCTAAAACATCAACTATTCTCTCCACTTTTCATCAAGAAAAGACACAATTACATCATTTCTTTCATGCACAGGCAGATTCACACGCTTATTTCCCGTGTCTATTTCCATGCGTGTCTGAGCACAGGTTTAAACACGTCTGCTAAACACACACACACACACACACACACACACACGCGCACACACCGCCATCAAAAGGCCTGATTCCAAACAATGCAATGCGTTAAATCCTGTTCTCCACGACTTAAGACGAGACGACATCACAACTGTGACTATATGAACATGCATGCCAGGATTAGGCTTCGGCTTCGTCTGTGAACCCGAGCATTAGTCAACTAAAACTATCGGTCTAAATGTGAAAAAGTTAAGATGGACATTTTACACAGAACTAAGACTAAAGGCCCTGGGACCACAGCACAACTATCAGCTCATTCGGTGTCAACTCAACCAGAGGACCTGGATCATTTTTTTTTAATTTTGATTATAAAACATAAAAAACTTGAAGAAGAAAGCCAAAATATGACATGTTATGGATGTATATTGACATGAGTAATCCACTATTTTGTAGAGGAGGGTCAAAATGACCATTTTCACCTGAGATTTGAATCTGAGATTAAGACAGGCATGCAAACTTGACCATTGGCATATAATACAACAAATATTGCTAAAGTCAGCAGATTTTACTAAAAGATCTACCAATCTCCGTGTAAAAATTTCTTTCTGAAGCCATTTTTACCCCCCCTGTAATTTGACTTCAAATCTCTGATGAAAATTGTCATTTTGACTCTCCTCTACAAAATAGTGGATTACTCAGTCAATATACATTTATAGCATTTAATATTTGGGCTTTTTTCACTATTTGTGTTTCTTTCTTCAAAAAAAAAAAAATGTAGCCGGGGAAGTTTCCAAAAATTGACCCTAATAACGATAATGACACAGAACCAATATAGTTGGAATCACTTTCAGAACCATTTTTGAACAATGAATGATAAAAAACATTGACAGCCAATCAGAATCTATCCTGCTTTAAAGAGTGTGGGCATGTAAAGCGACAGACGGCTTTTATTAAACTGAATGATATTGTGCGCTGGAGTGGACGCTAATATAGTTATCGTTTTAGTTATCGTTCTTGGTGAGAAACGTGCCTTAAAGTCCCCCAGTGGTGGAAATCCAGCTTTTAATGTTGTTTATGTGTCTATGTGGTGTTTTTAACATGCTTTAAAAACACGCTTTGAAATCGCTGGTGTTTCTGACGTCACAAACTACCTTGAAACTGTAGGGAACTTTTTTCTTTTTCAAAGCAGACCAGGAGACGTTGGGATCGCGTTCAAACAGAAGTTATTCTTTATTGAGAACTTCGCTGTACGTGGCTGCAGTCATCCAACAATCTAACTAACGTAACTTTACATGGTTTCTTATAGGCATTTCAGTGGGCTGTCCTTAAAGGTGCTGACCTTACACACAGCCTTAGGGAAGACCACTAAATCTAATCATCTAAAGACAATAGAGGCAATTACCCCCAACTGAGATAATGGTACCCCCCAAATTGTATAAACATGGTCACGAGAACTAAGACTAGGTAAACATTCACATAGTTCAACTCTCAGTAGGAAGATCAAAGACTAACAAAACCCCTTCAAGGGAAACTGTTAAATCTAATCAGTAAATGGATGCCCTCAGGTTCACCTTGAATGCCCAATACAGTATAGTTCATCTTAGTTTTTTATGTGATGTTATGTAAGGAAGTAGGATCAGCAGATCTAAAACATATTCTTAAATTTGTAATCCTACAGTAACCAATCAGATCAACGTGTGATCGTCAACCAGTGGATCTCTGAGCTGAGTGAGTGGAGGCGGGGCTCATTTGCATATTCATAGAACTGCGTATACTAAGTGAGGCAAGGGTGTCGAGTTACATTCAAGATATTTTGAGGCATGAAGAATTTATTTTCAAGGGAAAAAACATTTAAATATGTAATTTTGGTGATCAAAGATGAGTTAAGGACTACAGGAACTTTAACTTTAAGACTAATTAAAAATTTGCAGGCAAAATTAACCCTACAACATGCGTGTATTGTGCAACATCGTCCTTGTCATGTCTCTCACCTGACTGAACCGCACACATGTAGTGATATTTGTTCAGGCAGCCTTTGAAAACGCATCCCAACGTTGCTCCCTGTTTTTGGCACGTCGAACAAACCTGGAGAAACAAACAATTGAGTGTCATTATTGCAGAGCGTTTGATGTTAAAGGGATAGTTCACCCAAAAATGAAAATTAGCCCATGATTTGCTCACCCTGAAGCCATCCTAGGTGTATATGACATTCTTCTTCAGACGAATACAATCGGAGTTATATTAAAAAATGTCCTGGCTCTTCCAGGCTTTAAAATGGGAGTCAATGGGTATATTTTTTTGGAAGTCAATCAAAGCGCATCTGTCCATCATCAAAGCGCATCTGTCCATCATAAAAGTGCATCTGTCCATCATCAAAGTGCATCTGTCCATCATCAAAGTGCATCTGTCCATCATCAAAGCGCATCTGTCCATCATCAAAGCGCATCTGTCCATCATAAAAGCGCATCTGTCCATCATAAAAGCGCATCTGTCCATCATAAAAGTGCATCTGTCCATCATAAAGTGCTCCACAGGCTCTGCGGGGGTTAATAAAGGCCTTCTGAAGTGAAGCGATGCATTCGTGTAAGAAAAATATCCATATTTGTCGGTGTCGATAGTCTTGTGGGCAAGTGTGCCGACATGTAGCGCCGTTGTGCTTCAGGCGACCCGAGTTTGAGTCCCGGCTCATGGACCTTTCCCGATCCCATGCCCACTCTCTCTCTCCCACCTCACTTCCTGTCTAGCTACTGCCCTATCCTAATAAAAGAAAAACACCAAAAAAGAAATCTTTAAAAGAAAAATATCCATATTTAATACTTTATCGACTACAATAACTAGCTTCCAACAGACAGCTGTTCGCATCGATTTACAGCAAAAGAGTAACCCTTGAACTTGACGGAACAACGTAATGCTGAACGCGGTTGCCCAGCCCTGTTTGTCTGAACCGCGAGAGGTGTCAAAGCTTATGCTACTCCTATATCATACATCTCTCATGTTACTCTTGTGGCGCAAGTCGACTTGCATAGGCCGACGATTAAGTTTTAAATATTGATATTTTTATTACACGAATGCATCGCTTCACTTCAGAAGGCCTTTATTAACCCCCACAAAAGCCGTGTGGAGGACCTTAATCATGAGGGGGACCTTAATCATGTGGGGATCAGTGAATTATCCATTAATCGCCTTCAAATAGTCCAGAATGCCGCTGCAAGAGTTCTGACAGGAACTCGAAAGCGAGATCATATAACTCCTGTCCTGAAGTCACTTCACTGGCTGCCAGTGCGCCATAGAATCACAGTTTTATTACTAGTTTTTAAGTCATTACATGGGATGGCTCCATCATACCTCACGGACCTATTGACTGTTCATCAACCATCAAGAGCTCTTAGGTCTGCGAACCTAGGCCTTCTGGTGGTTCCGAGAACAAAACTTAAGACTAGAGGAGATGGGGCTTTTTCTAGTGCCGCTCCTAGACTCTGGAACAGCCTCCCACCTGAAATCAGAGCTGCACCAACCCTGTGCATCTTTAAAGTGAGGTTAAAGACATTTTTATTTGATCTGTCGTATGCAAATTGAATGTTGAAGCAACTGTCCTGTTGTTGTCTTTGTATTGTATTGCGTCATGTTTTTTCTCCTCTGTACAGCACTTTGGTTGACGGAAGTCGTGTTTATTTGTGCTTTATAAATAAACTGATTGATTGATTGATTGATGAGTAGATGCGCTTTGATGGACTTCCAAAAAAATATACCCATTCACTTCCATTATAACGCTTGGAAGAGCCAGGACATTTTTTTAATTATAACTCTGATTGCATTCGTCTGAAGATGTCATCATATACACCTAGGATGGCTTCAGGGTGAGTAAATCATGGGCTAATTTTCATTTTTGGGTGAACTATCCCTTTAAAGAATCTGTGTCTCCGAAATCTTACCGACACTTTCGCCAACCTGACGGCTTTCTCCAGCCCGTAGAGTTTCCCCCGAACCAGAAAGACGCCGGTGGCCCATACGGCACAGTCCTGGTGGAGCCAGTGTTCGTTAGCGTCAAGAGGAACCACAGGAGGGCTAAACCAATCCGTGGCGGCGTCCATCTTAGGTTTCTTTGCTGTTGGACTAGTACACGGCTCGTTCCATCTCGACTCGCGGAAAGAGTTCGTCCAATTGCTTCTGGAAGACGGATCGGAGTCACTATTATTATCCTCCTCCTCTAATGGATTGGGAATGACTTTGGAGGCCGATTTGTAGCCTTCAGGGAAGTACGGCCCATGCAAGTCTCCAAGGTCGTTCGCGTTCGACGATCCCCTGCAGAGACAACAAACTAGCACGTCGTTCCGCGAGCCATCCGCGCAAACTCGACCGTACTGCAGTCCCGGATTTGCAGGCATCATTCCCGAAACAATCCCAGCAGACGACGAACGCTTCCCGCGCTTGTTCTCCGGATAGTTCACAACCGTACAGGTGGGAAAGTCCTTGAGATGCACGCGGACATACGGCGAAAAGCTCTCGTCCCGAACCTCCTTCTTCTCTTCCTTGCAGTTCAGACATTTGAGTTTAATCTCGGGTTCCTGCGGTTGGAAAAAGGGCGTGTGGTCAACTTTACTTTTGTGTTTCTTTCGTTTCCGTTTGCTAGCGTGAGATTTCTTCGCCGAAGTTGGACGTTTATTAGCGGTCGTTTCTTTTCGCGGGATTTCGGGGCGACTGATTGGTACGGAATGACAGTTTCTTGTCTTCGTCTTTGCTGATTGGTAAAATGCATCTAAAGTCTTTGCATAGGATGAGGTAGATCTTTCTTGGCATCTCCGTGAGCGTCTGATTTCTGTTCGCTCTTTCTGTAAATGCAATGCCGTCTTTTCCTCGGCATCATCATGCATCCTTTCCGGCAAAGTGGAGGACTTGTTTTCCTTGGACTTCCTCGCCTGAGGTTTTATTGCACGTACGCGACTCGATTTGTACCTGGTGGGTTGGATGTTTTGAACAATGGCTCCCATCCTTGTGCCTCTCCGGGCTCTCGGAGGAAGTGTTTTCCTCTCGAACGTCTTCTTGGTGGCGAGCGAAGACAAACCATTGCTTGTTTTGAACGCATACATGTTTGTTTGATCTGCAGATTCACCGTTGATGGACTCGGCTGGTTTGTCGCAGGACAATTCTGTTGTGAGATCAGACTCCTTTTCTTGCTTTTGCTTCCCATCAAGTGCTTCTCCGCTCGTCAACACATTCTCCATTTTCTCTGCTGGAGTTGATTCGGGATCAGTCAAGAAATTCTCCATTTGCTCTGCTGGAGTTGATTCGGGATCAGTCAAGAAATTCTCCATTTGCTCTGCTAAAGTTGGTTCGGGATCAGTCAACACATTCCCAATTTGCTCTGCTGGAGTTGATTCGGGATCATCAGTCAACAAATTCTCCATTTGCTCTGCTGAAGTTGGTTCGGGATCAGTTAACAAATTCTCCATTTGCTCTGCTGGAGTTGATTCGGGATCATCAGTCAACACATTCCCAATTTGCTCTACTGGAGTTGATTCGGGATCATCAGTCAACACATTCCCAATTTGCTCTGCTGGAGTTGATTCGGGATCAGTCAACACATTCCCAATTTGCTCTACTGGAGTTGATTCGGGATCATCAGTCAACACATTCCCAATTTGCTCTGCTGGAGTTGATTCGGGATCATCAGTCAACACATTCCCAATTTGCTCTGCTGGAGTTGATTCGGGATCATCAGTCAACAAATTCCCAATTTGCTCTGCTGGAGTTGATTCAGGATCAGTCAACACATTCCCAATTTGTTCTGCTGAAGTTGGTTTGGGATCAGTCAACAAATTCTCCATTTGCTCTACTGGAGTTGATTCTGGATCAGTCAACACATTCCCAATTTGTTCTGCTGAAGTTGGTTTGGGATCAGTCAAAAAATTCTCCATTTGCTCTACTGGAGTTGATTCTGGATCAGTCAACACATTCCCAATTTGCTCTGCTAAAGTTAATTTGGGATCAGTCAACACATTCTCAATTTGCTCTCCTGAAGTTGATTCGGGACCAGTCAATAAATTCCCAATTTGCTCTGCTGAAGTTGATTCAGGATCAGTCAACACATTCTCCATTTGCTCTCCTGAAGTTGATTCGGGATCAGTCAATAAATTCCCAATTTGCTCTGCTGAAGTTGATTCGGGATCAGTCAACACATTCTCCATTTGCTCTCCTGAAGTTGATTCGGGATCAGTCAACACATTCTCCATTTGCCTTGTTGAAGTTGATTTGGGATCAGTCAAGAAATTCTCCATTTGCTCTCCAGAGGGTGATTTGGGATCAGTCAATAAATTCCCAATTTGCTCTGCTGAAGTTGATTCGGGATCAGTCAACACATTCTCCATTTGCTCTCCTGAAGTTGATTCGGGATCAGTCAACACATTCTCCATTTGCTCTCCTGAAGGTGATTCGGGATCAGTCAACACATTCTCCATTTGCTCTCCTGAAGTTGATTCGGGATCAGTCAACACATTCTCCATTTGCTCTCCTGAAGGTGATTCGGGATCAGTCAACACATTCTCCATTTGCCTTGTTGAAGTTGATTTGGGATCAGTCAAGAAATTCTCCATTTGCTCTCCAGAAGGTGATTTGGGATCAGTCAATAAATTCCCAATTTGCTCTGCTGAAGTTGATTCGGGATCAGTCAACACATTCTCCATTTGCTCTCCTGAAGGTGATTCGGGATCAGTCAACACATTCTCCATTTGCTCAACTGAAGCTGATTCGGGATCTAATGGACCAATGAAGTCTTGGTTTAACGACACGGCGAAGCTCGCGGCTCCCGGTTCATTTGGTAAAATGACCGGCTCTTTGGATCTGGAGATGAGAAAGACGAGCTCCGGGTTTGCATTCGGACACAATCTCTCTGGATCCGTGCCGTTGTCCTCCGGGAATCCTCCCTCGAAGGGTCCTACGTTCCACAGGGCACTAGCAGCTCCATTCTGAAGTTCGTCTACGCTGATGGGAAACCTACACTCGCCGGGATCGGCTTGTAAAGACTTGAGCGTTTCCAAAGCTAGGTTTTCCATATCCGGAGGTTGTTGAAGATAGCAGAACGCCGCTACATTCTCCACAACTTGAGCCGGTGACATGAAGCCGAACGGCTCGCAAGAGGCTAATCCGACTGGAACGGAAACTTGCTGGAGACAGTGTTGATCCACCTCCACCGGGAGCGCCGCGTCTCCCACGTCTTTCCCGGGATCATAGGCACGAAGGAACGCCGAAGGAACCCCGTAAACCGGGGAATGCTCTGAGAAGACATGTGACCGGCTCAGATACGATAGCATGACGGTCGTGTTGGAAAACTCATCGTCCGGTTGGATCTGCTCTGTGGGAAGCGAATCAGAGCCATTCTCGGGAAGAATCGTCCCATTGCTGGTCCCAGGATTGACGAACCAGCCCGGCGTCTGCACGACACGCAAGGCATCGATGGGATTCGTTTTTAACAGGCATTCCTCTCTGTTCCGCGTCAGATCGAAGATGTTGGGAAGCACAGACAGATCCTGAGGCTGTAAACCATCGGAGTTGCTGGGAGGCTCTTCCATATCAACTGGGAGAAGAAAAAGGACTGTCAGTTTTATTTAGGGATAGTTCACCCAAAAATGAAAATTCTGTCATTACTTACTCACCCTCATGTCGTTCCAAATAGGGAAAAAACACTCCGAAAAATTGGCCGATAATTCTTTATATATGAAAACCGATAATCGATATATTGGTCAATAAATCTAAATCCAATTTTTTATATAATTTTTGAGA
>NC_138745.1:1142664-1287664 GCF_965113295.1 Leuciscus leuciscus | reverse complement strand
AAATAATGATGCTTTCTGTCGATCTTGAACTTGAGCGCATCATAAATGAACTGAAACTCAGCGTATACTTGCTTCACAGACATGAGAAATATATCTATAGAAAGCATGACATTTTTTACACTTGAATGAACAGACTCCAATGGAAAATGAATATTCTCAGATTATGTAATCCGTATGAAACGAGCATATAGATGACGAGTCAGCATCGGGACTTAATCTCTGCAGCCGAAAACACAGAAAATTATTAAAAAAATTATAAAAAATGTTTAATAATTAATTAAAAAATGATTAATAAATGATTAAAATGTTTAGAGTCTCATTCTGCTTTTTTCACGACACATTTATAATCATTAGGTGTTGCAGCTTTATGTTCGAATCTGAGCGCTGATTAGGCTATACATATTTTATACAGGCAATTAAAAGGCAGTCATTATGATTTATGGCTTATTAATATAAAGGTGTGATTAGTCGACTAATGGCGTAAATGAACGACTACTAAATGTTTAGTGGAGGGCAGCCCTAGCTTTCCTAGCGCATTTAACCCAACAGAAATGCCGAAGCTGCAGCGGTGCCGCCAGTGAACCCGTGAGCCACACACACACACACATGCCGTGACCCTTGACCTTTCTCTGCGGGAGACATGAATCCATGAGGCCGTGAGATGACGTGAACAGCCTTCATTCGGAATCGACCGCATGCATGATGGGAAAAATAAAGCCATCTGTTCGTCAATGCATGAACGCCTCTGAACGCAAACACGTCGACTATGAAGAGGCTTTAAACTGGGGTTCGGGAGCATCGGGAGCATCGGGAATGTGCAATCAAAACAGACAAATAAATGATAATAAAAGATTAAAATTAATAACATTTTTATATCAAGGAATAAAATAAATATTAGATTGAAATACATTTTATATTAATAAAATAAATAATAAAAATGGATTATAAAAGTTAAATTAAAAAATGAAAATCCACAAGGGGGCATAAAGGCATAACAAATAGGTTTAGGTTCAAACAAATTAGGTTAAAATACATTTGATATTAATTAAATAATAAACAAAATAAAAAAAAATATTAAAATGTTAAATTAAACATTTAAAAGTTAAAAATATAGTTGATATATTTGAGATAAAGGAATAAAAAAACATTAATAATTGAATAAAATAAATAAAGAGTAGAGTTAAATTATTTAATTTTTAGAGTTAAAAGTTAAATAAACAGATTAAAATAAATAAAAATAAGATATATATAATATTTTTATTATTTATTTTGATGTCAAGTCAAGTCAAGTTTATTTGTATAGCGCTTTTCACAATACAGATTGTATCAAAGCAGCTTCACAGTATTAAATTAAAATAATACAACAAAGTTTGTTTCAAGAGGAATTTATTGATTGATAAAATTAAATTAAATATCCCCCAAATATCCCCAACTGAGCAAGCCAAAGGCAACAGTGGCAAGGAACCGATGTGTTTATTTTTTATGGTTTATTTTTGTATATTATACTATATATATATATATATATATATATATATATATATATATATATATATATAGTATAATATACAAAAATAAACAATACGCAGTGCAGTACTACAGAGTAAATTTTTTCCCAAAAAAAAAAAATACTTTACAAATAATATAACATACTTATAAAATGTCTTTCTGACAGTATAGATTGGGTCTTTATACATTAATATTGATCATATTTGGGGGTCTGTTGCATCTAAAAGATTGAAAAGCCCTGATCTAAGCGTTCGGTCCCTTTCAAGGACATTTACCTAAAATCAGAAGTCAAAAGGTCTTCGGGTTTAGTCTTTAGCTGTCCCAGGACATGTCACGACTCACAGACTGGGAACAGAGGGAAAAACGGAGGAGAAACACACACACACACACAAACAAACACACACACACACACACACACACACACACACACACACACACGGAACTGTGTGTTAGAGAGGGGAATGTGCAAAAGTCATTTGTCTTACCGCTACCTACCAGGCTTTCTCCTGCGCAACAAAACACAGCACACAAAGAGTTCAGTTTCCCAGCGTTACAAGCACAACTACACGTCACTGGTTAAGGAGATACGAGTGTTGGCCAGCAGGGGGCAGAGCGAGCTCAGGGGCTTTCAAACCCACGGGACAACACAAGTATATAATGATCATAAATAGATGAATACTCAAAATAAGATTAAATAATTTTTTTTAAATTATTTTTATATAAATGAATACAAAAATAACAAATATTAGATTTTTTTTTTTAAAGATTAAAATCCAAATTTGATATAAATCAATCAAATAAATATTTGATAATAGAAGATTTTTTTTTTAAGTAGAAAAATTAAATAAATAACGTTTTTTTTATTAAAATAAAAAATGTATATAAATGTATACAAAAATATAAAAATTTGATATATTGAATAGAATAAATATTTGAGTAAAATAAAAATGTTGTAATAATAAATTAATAAAATAAATACAAATAGATTAAAATGAATTATAAAGTAAAATAAATAAATAAGATTAAAATAAATATATAATAAAAATGTTAAAACAAATAAAATGAATTAAATTACAAAGTGCAAGAGGGTCCGTGGAAATTATGAATATGATTAAATATTAAATATTAAAATATATAAATACTAAAAAGATTAAAATAAATAAAAATGTGTTATTAAAAAATAATGAATTAATTAATGAATTATAAAAGTGTAATAAAAATAGATTAAAAAAATAAAAGAGCTATAATATTTAAAATATTATAGTATTTATTTTTCACAGTATTAATTGGGTCTTTATGTAAAAACATGAAGATTGTGGTTTGTGTCATCTAAAGGATTGAAAACCCCTGAGCGAACTATAACTCTAAGCTAAACCTAGCGAGTGTCACGTGTCAGAGACTCACCTTTGACCTCAGGGTGCGCTCGGAGCGCTTGGCTGCCGCGGCCGCCATCTTTAATATATCAGGATTACTCTTGGACTTCATGATATCTGAAAGGAAAGACAGTTATGATGGTTCATAACACGCACTAACACAATGTAGTAAGTAAAAAAGTAATTAATTACTAGTTACCAATTATATCTTCATCAGTGTAATTAGATTACTGTACTAATTACTCTTTCTAAAAAGTAATTAATTACTTATTACTTTCTGAATCCCATATCAGCCTCAACCAGCTGAATAATACAAGGATCGACATGTAATTAAATGACATGAAGTAATTCCTGAGTAACTGGGCGTACCGTAGCCGGCGTGCTCCACGTCCTCCAGCGCCGGCTCCCCCAGTGCATTATGGGCCAGCTGGAGCTGCTCTCGCAGGCGGCACAGGTCGCGCTCCGCTTTGGCCCGTACGATGCTCAGCTCCGTGTAAATGTCCTTGTATTTATCCGTTGCATATTTCTTATCCTGTGAGGAGACGTGGCACAGGTTATTAACACAGTACTGGGGTCCTTATGATCAAATGTACAGCTTTAATGGTATAACAAAAGTCTTCATTTTCATTGAGGTCTTAAATTTGGGGACAAAAACAGATTGTTGTATTTAAATGTTTTGCCACATCAGCTTTACAGGCTAAAGATTCAACAAACATTTGATCAAATTAAGTTTTTGAAGACAGACTAAGCAATTTTGTACAATTTCAAAATAAGAGTCCTGCTGTATTTCGGCCTGTTTATAATTAAAAGTCCTGCTTTTTGGGGTTATTATTGGATTTTTGGTCACAATTTAATTTTCAATTTCAATTTCACAATTTGGCTTTTAATTCAACAAACTCTCCCTGGGCTGCACGTCACATGACGGAAAGACCAAGAACATTACTCAACATTTAAAGGGTAACTAAACCCCTGGTCAGAGCCTGACTCCACCCACTGGCAATATTTGAAAAATGCTGGAAAAGTGGGCAGAGCCCAGTGGAGAGGGGGTGTGCATCTGAGACATATCTCTCTGTAGGCAAGGGCGTGGTTAGCTGGTACTCTCTGACATCAGAGTGTACCACAACTTCCAATAGGAAAATTCAACTGCAGTAGCCACTGTTCAACCTGAAGAGGGCAGCACTCAGACGTTTTTACACCATATTTTGTAAAATTAAAACACTTTAAACACAAATGTCAAAAAAACGACTTGAATCAATGAACAGCACTAATAAAGCCCCATTCTTACAGATCATTAACTAAAAAAAGTTGGTTTAGGGTTTAGTTACCCTTTAATATTAGGGCTCGTACAGATACTGTAAAATGAAATTCCAGGACTTTCCAGCACTACTTTTGGGGGTTTCAAGGACTACAATCAGAGCTCTCACTTATCAAACAATATCTTTATCATCTTTCAAATTCTGAAAAAGGTACATAAATAAATAAACCAATAAAACAAAATGGTACAAATAAAGTGCAGCACAAGCAATGACTGCGGTAACTTTAACTATACTATGACTAAGATATCGCTTTCCTCTTTCAAACTGATTTTTTCTCCCATTAATATATGATTGACTTGAAGAATGAAAGCTGTATCATACACTTGGATATTTATATGAGCAATATCACACTCATAGCCATGCGAAATGCCTCTATATCTATACATCAGACGGGCTGCAGTTTTAATTTTGCGTGAAAAGATTTTTGATCCTATTTTCACATATATTGTCTTTCAATAATTCAAGCACTTTAAGTACCTTTTTTATAAATATTGCTGTTTTCAGGGATTTTCCAGGATGTAAAAAATAATAATAAATCAAATTCAAGTACTTCAAGCACTTAAAGCATCTGTTCCTGAACCCTGTATACAAATTTGACTAGTATCAGCACAATAATGTTTATTGCCTTTGAACATATTATCCTACCAGCAAAATCCAATATCTAATGACCTCTGAATTAAAAGCATTGATATATTAGTGCATAGACCAATTTCAAGACATATGAGTATATTGAATAAAACTTGAAAATGAATGTGTGCTGAATAAGTGCTTTAATCAAACAAAAATCTTGTTCTGTATGGACTTAAAAAGTCTTTAAAGTGTGATTTTATTCCCCTCAACCCTTGAGTCACTTTGGATAGAAGCGTCTGCTAAATGCATGAATGTAAACAAATGCACTTACTCTTTGGGCAGTTTGCAGCTCATCTTTTAAAGAGTTGATCTCCTGCTTCAGATACTGCACTTCTGACTCTTTCACCCTCAGCATTACCTGTAAAACACAAGCATGAGGTGTTCGTTCTTGAGAGAGATGCAGTGGGAATGGCTGTGGATGTAAAGGTAAACGCCTCAGACCTCGAGCTCGTAAAGCTCCTTCCCCTGCATGCCTCCGCCAGCGTCTCCGCCATCCTCACTCGTCATCGAGCGCATCTTCGTGATCTCGGCGGCCAGACGATTGTTTAACTCCTTCATCACAGACACAAACAGCTTTGAGCAACAGAAACGCCACAGACTGGGTGACAGAAGTAGGAGATCTGAGCATCAGGGCCTCATTTATAACCGTTGCGTCGCACAAAGCAGAATGAGCCGTACGCCACTTCACACGCATGAGCTGTGATTTATAAACACACACTTGACGGGAGAATGTGTAAGTACATCTTAAAAATACTATTTGTCCAGTGGAAAAGATTGAGAAAAACTCTCTCTAAAATGTATTTTATACTATTTGATTTATTTATTCGGAAACAAAGCGGAGGATCGGCTACTAAAGGATTTTTCGCAATGTAATGTGACGCACATCCGTATCTCATATTCTCCTAATGTCTTGTACCGTTAAATATTGGATCACGTGCGTGAATATGCATATGCAAATGATATGCAGATGAGGATATGCACAGTAAACGAGGCGTTGTAAGCTCTTATATGGTTATTTCGGGGAGGAGACGCATGTTCACAGTCTTCCTCTGACTGGGGTTATAAAGGGGATGTTGTGCAGGTTCTGGAGTACGCTCGCTTTTATAAGTCTGAATAAACGTACGCCATTGTGGGCTTTCAGACGCACGTACACTTTTAGTGAGGAATCCTACACACAGATTTATAAACGAGAACCCTGAAGTGGATTTATTTGCTTTAAAGGGATAGTTCACCCAAAAATGAAAATTAGCCCATGATTTACTCACTCCTCAAATCATCCAAGGTGTATATGACTGACTTCTTTCAGACAAATACAATGAGTTATATAAAAAAAATGCTCTTCCAAGCTTTATAATGGCAGTGAATGGCTGTTTCTGTTTTGAAGTCCATAAAAGTGCATCTGTCCATCATAAAAGTGCATCTGTCCATCATAAAAGTGCATCTGTCCATCATAAAAGTGCATCTCTCCATCATAAAAGTGCATCTGTCCATCATAAAAGTGCATCTGTCCATCATAAAAGTGCATCTGTCCATCATAAAGTGCATCTGTCCATCATAAAAGTGCATCTGTCCATCATAAAGTGCATCTGTCCATCATAAAAGTGCATCTGTCCATCATAAAGTGCATCTGTCCATCATAAAAGTGCATCTGTCCATCATAAAGTGCTCCACAGGCTCCGGGGGATAATAAAGGCCTTCTGAACCAAAGCGATGAGTTTGTGTAAGAAAAATATCCATATTTAACACGTTACAAAGTAAAAGTCTAGCTTCCGGCCATTATAAAGCTTGGAAGAGCCAGGACATTGTTTAATATAACTCTGATTGTGTTCGTCTGAAAGAAGAGTGTCATATACACCTAGGATGAGGGAGAGTAAATCATGGGCTAATTTGCATCCCTTTAATGTCCTCAGCAATATGACCAAATCTCTGTATACGGCCGTTACCTGGTTGTGCGCGTTGAGCTCCTGGTTCTCCCGCTGGCACTGTCTGAGCGCCTGTCTCTCGGCCTCCAGCGCTTGGGCCAGATGAGCGTTCTCTAAGCACTTCTGAGAGTATTGCTCTGACAACACCTCGATCTCCCTCTGGTACGACATCAGCTCCTCCCTACAACACAAGTCAAGTCTCCTTCATTTATACAGCGCTTTAACCATACAGATGTTTCACAGCAGCTTTACAGTGATAACAGGAGATTACAGTAACAGAGATTGAATATATATGTGTGCAGGTGTGTAGTCTTTCTTTACAAACTGACCTCAACAAATTACTTGTCTGGCCTTAAAAAGTCATAATACATAATTTTTTGTCGCTTCCGCATATCTATGTGAACTGGAATCATTAACGTTTGACAACACACACACACACACACACACACTTCTCCTGTCAGTTTAAAGAGGTGATAAAAGAGCAAGGCCTTTAAGTCTAGACGGAAGTACAGCCAAGAGCTCGAGGGCAGATTATGTGCATGTAGACAAAGAAAGAAACTGTGCAATCACTGCAGATTTGGCATCGTGTCTGCATTGCCCCAGGACACACTTGGCTAGTGCAGGCGGTCATGCAGACGGGATTTGGGCACTTAAAACCATTATCAGGGTTCATACACACACTCACACTCTATAATCAAATTCCAGGACTTTCAAGGACTTTTCAAGCACTACTTTTTTGTTTTTGTCTACAATCAGAGATCTCATTTCTCAAACAATATCTTTCTTTATTATCTAAAGATTCTAAAAAAAGGTAAATGGATAAATAAAAATAAACTAGTAAATTAACATGTAAGGACTGCGGTTACTTTAACCATTGCAAGGATACTATGACAAATATATTGCTTTCCTTATTCAAATGGATTTTTTCTTTCTTTTCTTCCATGAATTTATGATTGACTTATAAGAAGCAGCTTTATCATATACTTGGATATTTATATGAGGAATATCACACTCATAGCCATGCATAATGCCTGTATATATACAGTACAGGTCAAAAGTTTGGAAACATTACGTTTTTTTTTATATTTTTGAAAGATGTCTCTAATGCTTATCAAGGCTGCGTTTATTTGATCAAAAATACAGAAAAAAACTGTAATATTGTGAAATATTATTACAACTTAAAATAATAGTTTTCTATTTGAATATACTTTAAAAAATAATTTATTCCTGTAATGCAAAGCTGAATTTTCAGGATCATTACTCCAGTCTTCAGTGTCACATGTGACATCCAGTCTATCACATGATCCTTTAGAAATCATTCTAATATGATGATGTATTATGAGTGTTGGACACAGTTCTGCTGCCTAATATATTTGATGAATAAAAGGTTAAAAAGAACTGCATTTATTCAAAATAAAAAAATATTTTCTAATAATATAAATCTTCTTTACTATCACTTTTTATCAATGTAACACATCCTTGCTGAATAAAAGTATTGATTTATTTCAAAAAAAGAAAGGAAAAAAATGACTGACCAGTAGTGGATATTGCTGTTACAGAAGATTTCTATTTTTAAAACATTTGCTGCTTTTTTTTACTGCTTTTTTTAACTTTTTATTCATCAAAGTATCCTAAAAAAGTATCACAGGTTATGAAAAAATATTAAGCAGCAGAACTGTTTCCAACTTTGATAATGAATCATCATATTAGAATGATTTCTAAAGGATCATGTGATAGACTGGAGTAATGATCCTGAAAATTCAGCTTTGCATCACAGAAATAAATGATAATTTAAAGTATAATAAATTGAAAACCAATTATTTTAAATTGTAATAATATATCACAATATTACTTTTGTTTTTTCTGTATTTTTGATCAAATAAATACAGGCTTGATGAGCAGAAGAAACTTCTTTCAAAAACATAAAAAATAGTAATGTTTCCAAACTTTTGACCTGTACTGTATATCAGACGGACTGCAGCTTCAATTTTGTGTGAAAAGATTGTTTTATCAATAAAATTAAAAATAAATTTCCCATATATTGTACTTCAATAATTCAAGCACTTCGGCTGTACTTCCGCACGTCTTCATAAAAATGGCTGTTTTCAAGGATTTTCAAAAAGTCAAATTCAAGTACTTTAAGCACCTAATATGAACCCTGCTTTATTCACTCCAATATAGATGAAATGCATCACAAATGCACGAGTATAAAGCAAAGTGAGAGGGTGTGGCATCATAAACTTGTCTCGAAAAGCAATAAAATCTGAAGAGATGCAAAGGTGCGGCTGAAACTGCATAAAGGAACAACGACTGACTCGTGCTGTTTGCGGATCTCCTCGATGTCTGCGTTCTCAGTGTTGTTGTTGGCCTTGCGCGCTTTCTCCAACTCCCGCTCCAGCTCCGTCCGGTGTGCGTTCTTCATCGCCTCGATGGCTGAGCAGATAAAAACACTATTAAAATGCTGTGAAACATTGTTAAAAAACATTGAACAACAAGAATCCAAATGACTCTGGCATGAGGAATATTGTGGATATTGATTTGATATTTAAGTCCCCCTGTGGTGTAAATCCAGATTTTAATGTTGTTTATGTGTCTATGTGGAGTTTTTAATATGCTTTAAGACAAACCATGTGTAAGTTCATAAGTCGACACCATTGCTGAGTATTTCCTCCTTAAAACTGCAGTGAACCAAAGACAGTCTCAAACACACGCTTTGAAATCGCTGGTGTTTCTGACGTCACAAACTACCTTGTAACCAATCAGATCAACGTGTGATCGTCAACCAGTGGATCTCTGAGCTGAGCGAGTGAGTGGAGGCGGGGCTCATTTGCATATTCATAGAACCGCGCATACTAAATGAGGCAAGGGTGTCGAGTTACATTCAAGATATTTTAAGGGATGAAGACATTGTTTTCAAGGAAAAAATGCTTAAATATGTCATTTCGGTGATAAAAGATGAGTTTTAAGGGATAAAATGATTGACTACAGGGAGACTTTAAAAACTTTCTGCAATGTTATATTCGGCATCGTGTAGCCAGTGACTTTTACACACAAGTAGGGTTAATTTCATGCAGTTCATTTTCATGTGTGGATAATGTAAGACACTAAGGTAGTGTTAAGTTTTGAGGGTCCGTTTCAAATAGAAGGACCCGTTTGCTCTTGTCCCGTTTCTTCAGTACTAACCAGATATAGTGGCTGCGGTCTCCTCGGCCAGCAGTCTCTCCTTATCCTCCTGCAGTTTCTCCAGTTCCCGCTGGTGCTTTTTCTGCAGCTCATCGATTACCTTCTGGTGAGACTCTTCCATGGCAGCGAAGCCGCGTTCACATGTAGCCTGTGGGGAAACGTAGGAAGCAGGATTTAGTGCACCTCGTTTTGGATCGACTCAAGTTCCACTTCTACTTCATTTGACCAGGACAACACTTACACAGACGACGGAGATTAGCGATGTGTGGACAGAACGGTGTCCACACAAAGCCAGACATTAATAACCTACGATGACATGAAGGGACACAGAGGCCAGTGAGAGATGGCTTTGCAAACGTAACATAAATTTTGTGATTTATCTGGGACTGTGTGTTCAAACAGCGGTCCCAAAAGATTGGACACTTTAGCCAAACTTGATGCATGAATGTCATTGGATCAGATGCAAAATATCAAATGAAAAGTTATTTATTGTTAAAGAAAGACAGCACTAGAACACTTTATATACAAGCTTGTTCTGCCACAGATTAAAAAAATAAAAGGTAATTGCAACTTTTTGATATAACAAAGCAGACTTTATTTTATTTTATTTATAACGTCAGAATTGCGAGATACAAACGAGATACAAACTCGTAACTGCGAGATACAAACTCGTAACTGCGAGATACAAACTCGGAACTGCGAGATACAAACTCGGAACTGCGAGATACAAACTCGGAACTGCGAGATACAAACTCGGAACTGCGAGATACAAACTCGGAACTGCGAGATACAAACTCGGAACTGCGAGATACAAACTCGGAACTGCGAGATACAAACTCGGAACTGCGAGATACAAACGCGGAACTGCGAGATACAAACGCGGAACTGCGAGATACAAACGCGGAACTGCAAGATACAAATTCAGAACTGCGAGATACAAACGCGGAACTGCGAGATACAAACGCGGAATTGCGAGATACAAATTCAGAACTGCGAGATACAAACGCGGAACTGCGAGATACAAATTCAGAACTGCGAGATACAAATTCAGAACTGCGAGATACAAACGCGGAATTGCGAGATACAAATTCAGAACTGCGAGATACAAACGCGGAACTGCGAGATACAAACTCGGAACTGCGAGATACAAACTCGGAACTGCGAGATACAAACTCGGAACTGCGAGATACAAACTCGGAACTGCGAGATACAAACGCGGAACTGCGAGATACAAACTCGGAACTGCGAGATACAAACTCGGAACTGCGAGATACAAACTCGGAACTGCGAGATACAAACGCGGAACTGCGAGATACAAACGCGGAACTGCGAGATACAAACTCGGAATTGCGAGATACAAACTCGGAACTGAGAGATACAAACTCGGAACTGCGAGATACAAACGCGGAACTGCGAGATACAAACTCGGAACTGCGAGATACAAACTCGGAATTGCGAGATACAAACGCTGAACTGCGAGATACAAACTCGGAACTGCGAGATACAAACTCGGAATTGCGAGATACAAACGCGGAACTGCGAGATACAAACTCGGAACTGCGAGATACAAACTCGTCGGAACTGCGAGATACAAACTCGGAACTGCGAGATACAAACTCGGAACTGCGAGATACAAACTCGTAACTGCGAGATACAAACTCGGAACTGCGAGATACAAACTCGGAACTGCGAGATACAAACGCGGAACTGCGAGATACAAACGCGGAACTGCGAGATACAAACGCGGAACTGCGAGATACAAATTCAGAACTGCGAGATACAAACGCGGAACTGCGAGATACAAACGCGGAACTGCGAGATACAAACGCGGAATTGCGAGATACAAATTCAGAACTGCGAGATACAAACGCGGAACTGCGAGATACAAATTCAGAACTGCGAGATACAAATTCAGAACTGCGAGATACAAACGCGGAATTGCGAGATACAAATTCGGAACTGCGAGATACAAACTCGGAACTGCGAGATACAAACTCGGAACTGCGAGATACAAACTCGGAACTGCGAGATACAAACTCGGAACTGCGAGATACAAACTCGGAACTGCGAGATACAAACTCGGAACTGCGAGATACAAACGCGGAACTGCGAGATACAAACTCGGAACTGCGAGATACAAACGCGGAACTGCGAGATACAAACTCGGAATTGCGAGATACAAACGCTGAACTGCGAGATACAAACTCGGAACTGCGAGATACAAACGCGGAACTGCGAGATACAAACTCGGAATTGCGAGATACAAACGCTGAACTGCGAGATACAAACTCGGAACTGCGAGATACAAACTCGGAACTGCGAGATACAAACGCGGAACTGCGAGATACAAACGCGGAACTGCGAGATACAAACTCGGAATTGCGAGATACAAACGCTGAACTGCGAGATACAAACTCGGAACTGCGAGATACAAACGCGGAACTGCGAGATACAAACTCGGAATTGCGAGATACAAACGCTGAACTGCGAGATACAAACTCGGAACTGCGAGATACAAACGCGGAACTGCGAGATACAAACTCGGAATTGCGAGATACAAACGCTGAACTGCGAGATACAAACTCGGAACTGCGAGATACAAACGCGGAACTGCGAGATACAAACGCGGAACTGCGAGATACAAACTCGGAACTGCGAGATACAAACGCTGAACTGCGAGATACAAACTCGGAACTGCGAGATACAAACTCGGAATTGCGAGATACAAACGCTGAACTGCGAGATACAAACGCTGAACTGCGAGATACAAACTCGGAACTGCGAGATACAAACTCGGAATTGCGAGATACAAACGCGGAACTGCGAGATACAAACGCGGAACTGCGAGATACAAACTCAGAACTGCGAGATACAAACTCGGAATTGCACGAGATAAACTCTGAATACATAAATTTGCAATTCTGAGGAAAAACATCAGAATTGAGATTAAACTCGCAATTACAAGTTTTTAACTTAAAAAAATCCGAATTGTGTTGCCCTTTTCATTTTTTTATTCCGTGGTGAAAACAAGCTTTCCTACACTAAGCAAAATGCTTAATTTGTGATTAAGCAGTCAACATACTGTTCAAACTTGAGATGTGAACACATTGTGGTTGTCAAACATTGGCGGATCATGTTGATAGTTAATGATTCTCTACACATGTGAGAACTGACTTCATAGATGCACTAAAATCACCTTGACACCAAATTGATTAAATGTTATTGCAAAAATGGCTCAGAAAAACACTAGCATTTGTTTGCAAATACTTCATTTGAGATTTCAACTTCAAATGCAATGAAATTCAAACATTTGTGGCTTAAATGTCCAAGTATGTTTTGGGATCACTATATATGCTCTTGTCTGAAGATATGACGTGTTTTGATATACAATTATTATAAACTCAGCTTTCACATCTCTGTACGATTTGGCACTTTTAGGATTACAGCTACTTTTCATGAACAGAGTTGATTTCAGTACAAGAGATTTCAATGCTCTTCCGACCATGCAAACCCAACGCACTTCCGCTGTCTTTTCAATGGCCCTGATCTCTGTACTCAAGTTGAGCTCTGATCAGACGAGCGAATGAAGCGGTTGTTTTTGCAAGGTCCTGGGACACGACCAACTCTTCCTGTCTCCATATCACAACAGCACCTGCACTTGTTTATTCACCAGTCTCTCTGGGTGGAAAATCTCATTTCCTCTTTCGTCAGGACAAACACGAGTCCAGTATCACATACTGATGACAAATTTAGTGCGACTGAGTTCTTGTGCAATTAGAAATTCAATGTCTATAATCTTTTTTAGTATAAAATTATATCCAGTCCAAATTTAGAAAAATAAACTGAAAAATAATTGTAGTAAAGGAATAAGAAAATATCCCTGCAACCCAAAGCACAACTAAAAAAAAACTAAACTGTCATTATTCATTTGTTTTACAATTAATAAAAAGAGAGAAAAATTGTTATCAATAATGAGACCAAAGTACCAAATACAGGCGGTCATATTTGACAACTGCATCAATGCCAATTCCCTTTATGAGCTTATGAACCTGGCCTCATTTTTACAATTTGTCTATTTTTACAATTTGTCTATGAGTGTAAAATGATGTAGTCAGGAACAGACTTGAGCTCTGGTCTTTAAGGCCACATCACACTGACTAAACAAAAGAAAACTACTGCAATTATTGCTAGTTTGTATGTTTTTAAATCAGCAATCGAGTAACAAACTAGCTGTTTATTTGTCAGTACTTGGAATTTTGTATTGCAAGATGGTGCACGAATGCAACAGTTTATATAATTTATGAAATCAAATCAAATAAATCTGATTTATTATAATACTGCATAATGAAATTTAATTGCATCTGTCTTCAGAGTCAATTCTTTCACAAAAACATTCACATTTTAAATCATAGACTGTTATTTAAAGTAAAATATTTTAGTTGTTGTCATGCATTATTATTAATTAGGTTAAGCAGCTGGCATTTTGCAGTCATCAAAGACAAGGGCGATTTATGAAGAACTACTCTTGCAAAGACTGTTAATCAGGCAAAGAGCTTGAGTATGAAAACAAGAACCAGGTGAACCACATCTACGAGGTTTTAAGAGTATGCATTCTCAGATCCATCTGACGAACTGATTCTTAATTGCTCTCCATTGGGTTCAATACGCTAGAAACGGTTTCTTCAATGAGTTCTCTTAAATTTCCCCCTGACCCACACTCCTAACGCTAAAGCGTACATGCACACCTAAGGTTAATAGCCATGCGTCACTGGTGAGAGATATTAGGCTAGAGACCAAAGCACCACAAAGCAGGGTTAGTATGAGAAAAGGAAGGGAAAGGATCAGGTTGCCACATGAAGTCATTACAGACGGAGAACAGCAAGGACACGGATCTCCTTGACCTTTAGGTTTTCCAAGTCTTTCTGGTATTTCAGACGCAGTAATGTTGCACTGTCTTGTTGATTCATTTCCTCAGTCAGTTCGGACACCCGGGACACAAGCTTCTGGATCCGCTCTTTGAGGGAACTCCTGGTTGGCTCGCCATCATCCACAGGTCCGACGGCGTCCGTGAGCTCTTCCATTTCTCGATCGAAGCGGGCTTGCAGGTTGTTACACTCAATCTCATGCTTCTTCTTAAGGTTCTCCATGCACTCGGTCAGGAAGTCGATCTCTTTCACGTTCTCCTCGGATCTCAGCTTCAGAGTCTCGCCGGCTTTGGCCACTTCCAGTCTCAGCTTCTCTGCTTCTTGCTCGTACTCCTCCTTTAATTCTCGCAGCTCCTTTTTATGCTTCGCCATCGTGTCCTGAAGCTGAATGGTCCCGTCCACGGAGTCGATCGGTTCTCCTTCAATCTGAATGTGGGTTACTGCCATTAAATCGGCACTTTTGGGACTCTGGACGCTTGAAGAAACTTGCTTGTCCTCTTGTTCAGACTGAAGTTGTGCTCTCAAATCAGAAAGGTTTAAACGTTTCATCGCTGGGAAGATCTTCAGAATTACAAAGCACATGGTTATGTCCATTACGGCCTCACGAATGTACTCGGACCGGCATCGTTGCAAGTCGCAGTTTGAAAGACTCAAAGCCAACGACTGCATCTGCTCATTTGTTCGTTCCCTAATAGCCGAAGCGGTTTGGTTCAATAACACCACTTTCTTCTGAACGACTTCAGTAAGACTCTTTATAATGCAGGGATTGCTGGCGTCATCAAACAAATGATTCAAAACATCACTCAATTGTCCAGCGCTCTCATCTGTGCAAGATGCATCACTTTCACGTTCTTTGAGGTTGGAGAGATTATGCATGAGAAGCAGCATTTCATTATCCGCTAGTATACGCTGAATCACGGTTCTTACGGTTTCTAGGGTTTCCTCGTCCTCTAAACCACCTAAGACTTTATGCAGAATCCTTCTCTCAAACATCATTCCTGCCTGATTCTCGTCCAAAATGTTGGCGCTGGACGAATCACATTCTGTAGTTGCCTTACTGCCAATTATCATGTCGAGTACATGATTAAGAGACTCCGACTTTCTCTTGAACTCTTCCGCGACTTTCTCAATGACATCTTCCCTTTGCATCGACTCTCCGCACTCGCTTTCGGTTCCCGGTTCACTAGCAAACGTCACCTTCGCTTTCAACGTTCTAACTTCCTCCTGCGAATCTACAAGCATCTGATTAAACATCCTCACAGTCTCTTCGTGCTTTGCTAAAAGCTCTGTATTCTGGGACTGAAGCTCTCGACAGACATTCTCAGCGTTTTGAAGCTTCTTCTCCTTCTCTGAAAGCTGGGATTGAAGGACCTCCAATTGGCGCTTGAGTTCGTCTTTCTCCAAATCTGACTCTTTATCGCCTCTCTCGCTTTCTGCCACCTGAAATCCAAGACCCCTAAGAGTGGCTTCTTTTAATTGCAATCTTTTCTCTGTGTCTTTCAAATTATTACCAAGCGCCTCCAATTTATTAAGAGCCTCTTGCAGCTTCTGCGATTTCTCATCGAGTTCTCGTTCGTACACGTTTTTATCGGCAGTCCCTTTGTCTTCCCGCTCCTGGTTCACGTTTGCTCGCGGATATTGCGGATTGCTACGTAGTCTACAAAGCTCAGCTTTCAGCCTGTCTATTTCTCGATCTGCTTCTCTCAACTGGTTTACAATCTCCTGATAGCGCTGGTGCAAAGCTAAGTTTTCGTTCGCAAGCAACTCCACTTGCTGCGACAGATCTTTACTGGTCATTTCAGGATGGTCTGGTCTAAAGCAACCGGATACACACGGATTCTCCGTTTTCTGCTTTACTTTTCCCAACATGTCCTCCATGGTGACCAAACGAGCTTCATAATCTCGGATACAATCTCCAGCTCTTTCCAAGCTTTTCCTCATCGTCTCACTCTCAATTTCCTGTTGATTCTTGAGGCTCTCCAACAGTTTTTGGCATTGCATCATTTCACCCACTGACCTACTTTCCTGTCCTTGAGGAGATTCAACCCAAATGTATTCGCTATGCAAGTGCAAGAGTTTTATCAGCTCCCTTAATGTCAGAGGCTCATTTGCGTCTATCAAGCCCTCGAGCTCTCTAATCTTTCCCTCACTATCCTGAAGTATGAAACTGACCGCTTTTTGAACGGAGTTTGAGGGACAGACCTCGGAGATGGCAGTGTTTTTGGTGTCAGAAAGGCAAGGTTCCTTTGTGGGCCAGTGTGAGAGAGAAAGGCCAAGCTGTGCTTGCATGTTGCGCTTTTTCAGTTCTTGCAGCTGCAGGAGCTCTTTGGTTTCCTGGTACTTCTTTGTTAAGCTCTGAGCTTGAGAACTAACCAGTTCAGTCCTCTTCATCAGGGGCTCTGTCTCAAGACTCAAAGGGGAATCCAGCTTGGAAAAGGGGACCAGACAGTTGATTAACAGTCAGCATTGGTCAATAGATTATTAATCAACAATTATTCATAAGTTTTTAAGGGAAATTTACTTCATTACATCTGTTTCTAATCAATCTATTGAGGTTAAATTCATTCAGCTTCTTTCATGGAATGATGCACATTAGAACGCTAGAAAAAATTAATGGCAAAAGGTTAGTAAATCAAAACAATGCATGCATATTAAAGAGGTTAAAGAGTTGTTTCATGGGGTAAGTGACGCAAAATTAGTGCGAGGTAAGAATGCCAGAACAGTTATATGCCATCCAGTTATAAGCCTGCAGTTCTTTTGTGGAACAACGTCACCTGACTATTAAACAACCACTAATGTCTGTTCATAGCAAACCTTTTGATTTAAAGGTGAATAAAATCCATTAAAGACAAGATGAAATGTGTCCTGGACAGATATTGAACAGAGCATCACCTTTTGAGTGTACTAGATATGCAAAATGCCATGTTTAATAAGTTTAAATCACCCCATATTTGCTTTTAATATATAAAAGCTTTAACTTTGCTACACTGAAAACATACATTAGAAAAATATCGAACTGTGAAGCTATTTAATCCCAAACAAGTCAATAAAAGATGGCTGTAAGCCATTTTGAGTCCAAATTAAAACAATGCAACAATATTCTGAACAAAACTAAACACACACACACGAAACACACATACAGTATAACATATATTGAAAAAGTCAAGAATAAGGTTAAAAATGAGATGAACGAATGGTTAAATATGAATAAAACATATCATGCACATATGCCCTTAATAGGCATCTTGTCATATGCCAATGTTTATGTAGCACCTGTCTGCAAAAGATTAATTTTTAAATCATTTTCAACGCCCTTCAGACATACTGATACTCAATGCATTTGATCTGACACTGAAAACTCTTATTTGCCCAATCTTAAACTATTGCATAAATCCTAATAAAACATTAAATCTTCAAATGTTTAATTTCAAATGTGCATCATTGAGTATGAATGTATCTGGAGGGCAACAGTAAGCTCTGAGTATGTTTTCATGCCGTCATTGCATAATGATTAATTCACGTACAATTAATGTTAATAATTTCTATGTTGGAACATGCAATAGAGTTTGCATGAAATTGAAATGTTTAATGTCATTTTGCTTGAACATGGCAAGAGGAATCTTAAGTAGAGGCAAAAAAAAAAGAGAATAAGAAACAAATCTGTTCGTTTACATGCAACTGTCTCTAGACATGCAAAGCACGCGTTTGCAGCTTCGATGATAAAGATGGAAGCCATGTGTTTGTTTGTCACCTAATAATGAAACGCAATGTGCTCAATGGACAAAAAAAAAAAAAAGTCAATACCTGGAATGGATACATTATTGAAATCATGTGACGTACCGGTGAAATGTAGCCGGCGCGGATCTGGTGTTCCCGCTCAAAGGCGTTTTTGAGCTGACCCTCGAGCTCCAGCTTGTGCCGGTTGGAGTCCATTAACTGCTGGTGGCAGCTCTCCAGCTGACCCTTCAACTCTTCCACCTGACAACAGACACAGCACAACCAGAAGCTATGATTTAAAACCAGGGGTGGGAATCTTTAGGTACCTCACGATTCAGTCAAATCACTTCTTGAGGTCATGATTCTCGATTTTGAATCAAATTTCGATTCGATATGTACATAGAGTTGAGTGTAGTTTACCGTTTTGTGATACTTTTCTTTTTTGACTGCGGTAGAGTTTAATAGGTCTAGAAGAGGAAAAATCCTACTGAATGAAATGTGAACCTTAGTTTTTCTTCCCATATTAATCCCAATATAATTAACCCAATATTATAAAATAAATGCCATTTAAGCTGACTATAATCATTACACGCAGTCTTCTGTAATAAAGCAAAGCAGGCAATTTTATTTTAGATATTAAAAATAGAAACAAAGAAGCAAATTACAAACAATAGGACAAATACAATAGAAAAAATATACAAATTAAATAAACTATTTAAAATTAAAATAAAGTTTTTCAGGCACAGTAGCATAAGTTTGCTTAACATGTAGTAAGAAATAGGCCAGTATAATCTTCACTGTATGAATTAAATATAAATTGATTCATATTGAAGATAAAAAAATAGGTTTATTTTATTTAATAGGGTTAAGATTAATGGCAACAGTTTATGAGGCTGCGTTCCCTTTACGAATGAATGCACCGATCTAATATACTGTTACACATCCGATTTTCATAACTTTAATTACTTTAAGTAGTTCTGCGAAGTTAAAGAAGTCTAACACTTTAGAAAATCGATTTTTGAAATTTGTGAATCGATACAAATCGCGATTCATATACGAACCATTTTTCCCCGCTCCACTATTTGAACCCACACCATATTTCAACGTTGCATGTTTGTGTATTGTCTTCTGCATGCCGTACCCCTTTCTTGTAGCTCTCCACGAGTTTCTCCAGCTCTGATGTGTCTCTGCTGGGATGAGTGGAAGGTAAAGGCACCCTCCTCTCGTCCCTGATGGGCGTCTTCTCCACCTGCTGCCAGCGCTGCTCGATCTCGTCCTCCACCATCTGCTGTCGCTCCCCGGACGGGGGCGGAGCCTCGCCCGTGGCCACACCCACACCCTCGGCCACGCCCACACCCTCAGACTCCGCCTTCCCATCGAAGGCCGAGCCGGTGACGCTCTCGTACCTCCTGCGCCGCTCCTCCCGCCTCTTGTTTCTCTCGCTCAGCTCCGCCTGGAAGGAGTCGGACTCGTTCGCTCTCTGCTGGGCCAGAGCCTGAGCGATGGGACGAAACTCGGCCCAGTCAAAGGTTTTTGACCGTCCTTCTCGCCTTCGTTCTCTCGCTCGACTCTTCTTTATTCCGGATTCTCGCTCCACTGACGCTTCAGAGGACGGGGAGTCCGCAGTGAGGTCCGGCCGGGGGAGACCCTCAAACGAGCCTGGGTCGACCGTCAGGCTGGAAACATTTTATAAGCAAAATGTAAATGTTTTAAATAAAGGTTCGTACAGTTACTGTAAAAAAAATACAAATTTGAGGACTTTTCATGCACTACTTTTTTGGTTTTCAAGGACTACTATCAGAGATCGCACTTATCAAACAACATCTAAATGATTTTTTTAAACTCAAATCACAGATATAAGGTACCCAAAATACAACTTGCAACGCATTTTATATATACAGTACAGGTCAAAAGTTTGGAAACATTAAGTTTTTTTATATTTTTGAAAGATGTCTCTAATGCTTATCAAGGCTGCGTTTATTTGATCAAAAATACAGAAAAAAAACCCAGTAATATTGTGAAATATTATTACAACTTAAAATAATAGTTTTCTATTTGAATATACTTTAAAAAATACTTTATTCCTGTGATGCAAAGCTGAATTTTCAGCATCATTACTCCAGTCTTCAGTGTCACATGTGACATCCAGTCTGTCATGATCCTTTAGAAATCATTCTAATATTCTGATTTATTATGAGTGTTGGACACAGTTCTGCTGCCTAATATATTTGATGAATAAAAGGTTAAAAAGAACTGCATTTATTCAAAATAAAAAAATATTCTTCTGTACTATCACTTTTTATCAATTTAACACATCCTTGCTGAATAAAAGTATTGATTTATTTCAAAAAAAGAAAGAAAAAAAATGACTGACCAGTAGTGGATATTGCTGTTACAAAAGATTTCTATTTTTAAAACATATGCTTCTTTTTTCTTTTCTTTTTTTTTTTTACTTTTTATTCATCAAAGTATCCTAGAAAAGTATCACAGGTTATGAAAAAATATTAAGCAGCAGAACTGTTTCCAACTTTGATAATGAATCATCATATTAGAATGATTTCTAAAGGATCATGTGATAGACTGGAGTAATGATCCTGAAAATTCAGCTTTGCATCACAGAAATAAATGATAATTTAAAGTATAAGAAATTGAAAACCCATTATTTTAAATTGTAATAATATATCACAATATTACTTTTATTTCTGTATTTTTGATCAAATAAATGCAGGCTTGATGAGCAGAAGAAACTTCTTTCAAAAACATTAAAAAAAGTACGTAATGCAGGGCTCCAGACTAACCTTTCCACTGGTTGCACTGGTGCTACACCAACTTTCTCAGTTGGTCGCACCAGCATATGATTTGGTCGCACCTTTTTTTTTTTTTTTGCTACATGCCATGGGATTAATCAATGCATGCTGATGAATAGTGGTCTTAATCTGCATACCTTAGTTTTGCACTGATGTAAAAAGACTGACAGTGACACAAGACCTCATGTTAGCAAAATGTTTTAATCTTTTAACTCTCAAAAAAAACTATTAAAAAAACATGTATGTTCTTTAATGTTTGATTATAATTTTACTGTCTTCATATAGGGATGGGAACTGATAAGATTTTATCAATAATAATGCCACTGACGATTCTTGATAGCACTGTGTGGAAAAATGTAGTCATATGCTTTTCAAAAAAAACAAGTGGTTTTATTTATTTTAAAGCTTGAGTAAGCAAACTGTACTTTATATGTAATTTATGTAATAAATAGAACCTTATTGTAAAGTGTTACTGATTCAGACGTCTCCTGAGCTCACTGTTGGAAAGATCAGTTGTTTTAACCATTCATTAAAATTAATCGGTTCAAAGGAGTCATTAGTTCGCGAATTGGACGTGTCATGTGCGTTGTGTGATTCTCCCAGCAGTTAGGACATGGACATCCAAGATTTGTGTCAACACAGAAAACATTTTATCACTGGATAGTTTTTTTCGTTTAATTAAAGTGTTGTTTTATGTCAGCTGAATGTCTGGGACGCTTTTCAGAGAAGATAAGGAAACTTATTTAGCACAATTCACACCCAGTGGCAATTCAGAAAAAAAAAAGAAAAAAAAATTCTCTGAATGCGCCACATGAAACTTTGGTCTTCCGACCTTTTAGCACCGTGTCGATTTATTTAGATTAATATGTGCGAGGGAGAGAGAGCAAGACAGTGCTTAGTTTGGAGACGGTGAAGTCTTGTTTACACTTTCGCCTGACTCTGACCGGGTCTCTCTCTCTGCTCGTTCTTTCAGTTAAACATGCACCCTGTCACAAGCGCAGCAGTTCATCTACATTACTCACCCATCAAATAAGACTTTGGCGGGCGCTAAAACAAGTTCAATGCAGGAAAATTCATGCGTGAATTTTAACGACCATGCACGCGCACAAATGCGACCACATAAAATTTTAACTCGCACATTCTCAAAAAATGGTCGCATATACTGTATATTAAATAAAAAGTTTATAAAGGCTATATTTGTTCAATAAAAAATATTTTATATTATAATGTTGGTGTACTTCGTATCGAGAAAAAAAAGTTTGATGGGGGTTTAACAGACAAGCTGCAGTGTTAATTTTGCGTGAAAAGATTGTATTCGTGTTCGTATTCGTATATTGTATTTAAATAAGTCAAGCACTTTTCGAGTACCTCTTCGTAAATATGGCTGTTTTCAAGGGGTTTTCCAGGACTTAATTTTCAAAAAGTCCAATTCAAGTACTTTAAGCACCTTGATCGAACCCTGTTAAAGACACAAAACGTTCTGGTTGACTATATCACGTGTAGAAACACACCTAGCAACATCTGGTGCCGTGGACGGCCGCACGTTCTTCATGACTGCTTGGATCCAGTTCCGCCGTATTCCTGCGGTCATGGCAGAGAGTGTGTGCACCGCCTCTTGAGTCTGGAAAATAGAGCACAAAGATTAGAAGAACCTTCCAATTCATTAATATTTCAAAACCTTTGAGAAGAATGAAAAGAACCAAACATGCTCAGGCTAACAACTGGACTATCTGTCTCTGCAGTGCTTGTGCGCCAGAGTTCAGTTACAGAACCAAGTACAACTACTAAAAACGTCTTTATAACATGACGTGCTAAATAAAATTAAAATTAAATGAAAGAAAAAAAAGTCAAATTTTTTTTATAAAATAGAAAGTCCATAAAACACAGTTAATAAAAAGAAAAAGTTCATTAAATAAACCAAAAAGTCCATAAAATAAAACAGAAAGTCCATAAAACAAATGTTAATAAAATAAAAAAAGACCAAAAATAAAATAGAAAGTCCATAACAATTTAACAAAATGTCCATAAAATAAAATAAATAAATCCAAACTATAAAATAAAAGTCCATAAAATTAAAAATAAAGTTCATAAAACAAAAGTTAATAAAATAAAAAGTAAAAAAATTAAATAGAAAGTCCATAACAATTTAACAAAATGTCCATAAAATAAAAAAATTAAATAAATCCAAACTATAAAATAAAATAGAAAGTCCATAAAACAAAAAGTTCATAAAAATGTAAATAATAATCTTCAGACAGACTTACGTGTATCTGGAAGCCATAGTTGCGTTGAGCTTGATACTCTGTAACATTATAGCATGTGCTGAGGTCAATCTCTCCATCCAGATCAGACGCCTGTTGACATTCAGTGAGAGAAACATCATCAATTACAGCAATCAGGCGGATTATCAAAATATAATATAATAACTCTAAAGAGGGTGAAAAAATAAATCCAGAATAAAACACAAATGTGTGCACTGAACTTCCTCAAACACAGATTACCTCTTCAGCAATAGAATCCTTGTAGTATCGAAGACTGTGATCGGTCAGCACAAACCAATACTTCTTCCACTGAAACAGAAAAGCATAAAGTGAGAGATAAGACATACATATAGAGCTGAAACGCATCAGATAATTACACAGAGCCCTCGGTCCCAGACAACCCTGCATCAGTCTGGCTTTTAAGACATTTATCCTCCTTTAAAGAGCGTGTGGAAAAAGTTGAGAGGCTCTATCCTTTCAACTTCGACCTATTGAAGCAGAGCAATCAAAGTGTGCCGTGGCCTTTAAACAGCATCAGTGCATGCTTTGAGTCGGGCGTTTGAGCTGAGAGACTGATCAAAACTGCTTCACATCTTCAGGAAATAAAGAAAAATAACTTACTAAATAACTAAATAACTCACACTGCAAAATTATAACTGCAATAAATAATGTTATTAATGTAATTTTTGAATATATAAAAAAACTAAAACAATGATACTGTAATACATTAAACTGCCAGTAGGTGGCGGTCAGTCACTTAATGAGTGAGTCATTGAATCATTCATTCAACCAATTCATTCGAAACGCTGAATCATTCAGTAACAAAACAAGTGTTGCTTTGAGATGCGCAATAGTTCTGCTGTGAACCAGTTGGTGAAATAGAAGAACAGCTCATTTTGTGTCTAAAAGGAAAATAATTTAATATTAACTACTTGTTTATCGAACTATAAAATCAATGTAACATTTGTAATCATGATCATATTCAGCCAAACAGCTCTCATATGTTGCGTGGTCGTGTTGTTACTTGACTATATCATATGTTACAAATAAAAAACTCCAAATCATCTAAAAAAAAACTAAAAAAACTATCAATATTGTCTGGACACATAGACTAGGCTAATCCATTTTATTGATCCATAACACATACATTTTTATATTTATATGTGTTGTCCAATGACTTATTTGCATTATTTAGGCATTATTTTATTTCTTTGTAAGGCAATGTTTATTTATGATAAAGAAATGTGGCCACAAGTGTCAAATTAATTGTAAAAGTGAAGGAATCGTACACTGGTTTGCTATAGGCTACTGCACTGTGTGGATTTTAATGAGACTTTTGTTTTTGTAATCAGGCTCGCAAACAATAAAAAAAAAAAATGGATTTAGATTTATCGGCCGATATATCAGTTATTGGCTTTCAAATATAAAAAATTATCGGTTTCATATTAATACTAAAATATTTTAATATAAAAAAATAAAAAAAGACTCATGATTTAATCGAAAGACACATTTTTAGGAAATGTTATCAAATAAAAATAATATTTGCAATGTTGCCTTTACAGAATCCAATTTGTTTTTAAATATATAAGTATATACCGCATTGTTTACACATTGTGAATATTCATTTATCAGCCAGCAGTTTCAGATTCAGCATTTCATTCCTCAACGTTACGTGTCTGTGAGATCGAATACATTTCTGTTTGTTTGTTTATTGAAACACAAGCTCACCTGGCCTTGTTCATCAAGCTTCACCATCCAACCTTTCTTGAAGTTCAGCAGGTCTGGCTGTGATGAAGAGGGAAACAGTCATGAGTATAAACAGAGGAAGAGCATCAGCTCGCATCACTTTTACACATTTCTACCAGCTGCACTTTGTTGTTTTTTACACTCTTGGTTGAGAAACAGAGACGCACATCAGGGTGTCTCTCTGGACTACTCGACTTACACACACACTCTTGAAGAACTCGAGTGACAGGGTATCTGCACAATTTTTTAATTCAAATTTAAGGCTTTTTAAGACCTGAAGAAATCAAAATGAATACCGTACATTAGGGGTGCGCAATATTGACAAAAAGTAACTCACAATGTTAACTCTATTTTTAATTTAACTGTTGTATAAAATAAATAGCACATTTGCAATTGTGCACAGGAAAACGGCACTCTTTCTCATGTGATATTCTAATATAACAACATAATATGATATAAATATAAGACAAAAACTCATTTGGGCACATCTATAACTGCACTGACACATCACACAGTGAAAGCAAGCCTGAGAGACAAACGCGATGTCAGCTCACACTCGCAGTGCCTCGTACATAGTTAAACAATGATTACAATATCATCATAGTTCATATTCATAGACAACATCGCACACTCCTAAGCACATAAAGACTGAACTTACAACTGAACTGACATTTACTGGTTTTCTCCTCTCCTCTGGCGTGCAGGAGACAGACGCAATCGTCACGTGAACAAGAAAATCCACCAAGATAGATTAAAAAAAATGATACGTAGGCCTACGCTAATTAGATAGTTTTAATTTCGAAAGCATTTAGATAAGTATAAGTCAAAGTGTTCAAATTTAAAATTTAAGACCTTTCATAAGTAAAAATAAGACATGAAAAAAAATTAAAAAAAGATTTAAGACTTTTTATGGCCTTAAATGTGAAAAATCTAATTTAAGACCTTTTAAGGATCCGCGGAGACCCTGGAGTGCTCCACACAAAAGCAACAACAAAACCGGCATTTGTGTATTGAGTCCAGGGAAAACAGGGTGTTAAGAGTGCTGGACGGAGCAACACACACACACACACACGTGTGTTTGTTTAGCTATACTTGTGAGGACCTCCATAGAAGTAATGTTTTTTATACTGTACAAACTGTATTCTCTCCCCTTACACTAACCCGACCCCTAAAACTACCCATCACTCACTCACACACACACACACTAACCCGACCCCTAAACCTATCACACACACACACACACACACACACACACACACACACACACACACACACACACACACACTAACCCGACCCCTAAAACTACCCATCACTCACTCACACACACACACACACACACTAACCCGACCCCTAAACCTATCCATCTCACACACACACACACACACACACACACACACACACACACACACACACACACACACACAAACCCGACCCCTAAACCTGCCCATCACTCACTCACACACACACTAACCCGACCCCTAAAACTACCCATCACACACACACACACACACACACACACACACACACACACACACACACACACACACACACTAACCCGACCCCTAAACCTATCCATCTCTCACACACACACACACACACACACACACTAACCCGACCCCTAAACCTGCCCATCACTCACACACACACTAACCCGACCCCTAAACCTATCCATCTCACACACACACACACACACACACACACTAACCCGACCCCTAAACCTGCCCATCACTCACACACACACTAACCCGACCCCTAAAACTACCCATCACTCACTCACACACACACACACACTAACCCGACCCCTAAACCTATCCATCACACTCACACACACACACACACACTAACCCGACCCCTAAACCTGCCCATCACTCACACACACACTAACCCGACCCCTAAAACTACCCATCACACACACACACACACACACACACACACACACACACACACACACACACTAACCCGACCCCTAAACCTATCCAACACACACACACATTAACCCGACCCCTAAACCTGCCCATCACACACACACACACACACACACACACACACACACACACACACACACACACTAACCCGACTCCTAAACCTGCCCATCACACAAACACTAACCCGATCCCTAAACCTATCCATCACACACACACACACACACACACACACACACACACTAACCCGACCCCTAAACCTGCCCATCACACAAACACTAACCCGATCCCTAAACCTATCCATCACACACACACACACACACACACACACACACACACACACACACACACACACACACACACTAACCCGACCCCTAAACCTGCCCATCACTCACACACACACTAACCCGACCCCTAAACCTATCCATCACACACACACACACTAACCCGACCCCTAAACCTATCCATCTCACACACACACACACACACACACACACTAACCCGACCCCTAAACCTGCCCATCACTCACACACACACTAACCCGACCCCTAAAACTACCCATCACACACACACTAACCCGACCCCTAAACCTATCCAACACACACAAACACTAACCCGACCCCTAAACCTATCCATCTCACACACTCACACATACACACAAACACACAAACACACACACACACACACCAACCCGACCCCTAAACCTACCCATCACACAAACACTAACCCGATCCCTAAACCTATCCATCACACACACACACACACACTAACCCGACCCCTAAACCTATCCATCTCACACACTCACACACACACACACACACACACACCAACCCGACCCCTAAACCTACCCATCACACACACACACTCACACACACACACACACACACACACACACACACACAAACACACCAACCCGACCCCTAAACCTACCCATCACACACACATTAACCCGACCCCTATATGACTTAGAAAGTGTTTTTGTGTTCCAATGTGGTGCTTTTTTTTGTGTGCGTGTGAAAATGCGGTAGATGGATGTTTTGGCCTCTGCATTGGCAATGAAGACATTATTTTCAAGGAAAAAACATTTAAATATGTAATTCTGGTGATCAAATATGAGATTTAAGGGATAAAATTATTGATTTATAGGGGGACTTTTAGTAATTGTATTGTGTGTTTTAGTTGTTCATCACAAACTGGTTTTTATTTAGTTATTTTTATTTTAGTCAGTGAAAGAATGTTGTTGATGAATACATTATTCATCTGAAATTAACACTGACATTTTACAACCTCAACTAACTTCACCATGTCAAAAAGTGGTTGAATGATCTGTTTTAAGAGACACAGTGCATGCTGGTCTTTGACAAAACCTTCAATTTATTAATAAGGAGTAAAGGAGCATTTTTGTTAATTTTTTTCTTTCTAAGAAATAATAGCCTGTCAATGCTTTTTAAATGAATTAATAGGTGGATTAATTGGTAGATATTGACTTTTAAACGTGTTTGTAGCCTGTCCGATATATAAAACGTTTGCAGAGAGAGTTGTGGACAGCAGTGATCATCATCTAACTCTGAAGTCTCTGTGAATCGAGATGTTCTTTATATCACGCTGACTAAAATATTCCAAACCAGTAGTCCATCTTTCCCTTCAAAACAAGCCAAATCCTGCTGCTGTTCTCTTTAACCTGTGAACCTCAGAGAACAACAGAGCAATTGTGAGGGTTTGGAAGAGATTCACCACACACACACACACACACACACACACACACACACAGTTCTCTGACTTTAGAAGTGGCAGGACAGAGGACACACTTTATATAACCTTCATTTTCTATAGTGCTTTTAACTGTACATCTCAAAGCGCTTTACAGAAACTAATAAATACACCATATAAAATAATGCACAATGAAACATTTATACAAATGTTCAATTAAAAGCTACCCTAAAAACAATTGTTTTAAGGTAATATTTAAAAATGCTTAGAGAGTTTGCTTGCCATATCTCGATCGGTAAAGAATTCCATAGTTTTGGAGCTATTGAAGAAAAATCTCCCATCAATTGTAAGCGAGTTAAAGGGATAGTTCACTTTGAAATTAAATGTTGGTATGTTTTAGCTTACCTCAAGGGCATCCAAGATGTAGGTGTCTTTGTTTCCGCAGTAGTTTCAGTTTTGATATTTTTAGGTCAAACCGTTCTTGTCTGTCAGTCATATAATGCAGGTCTATGGTCACCACCTCAAAGAGCATGCACAGAGAAGTCCAAATTAAACAATTCCCCATGGTAAGTACACATTGATGGCCTAAGACACAAAACGAGTGGTTTGTGTGAGAAAACGAACAGTATTTATATCGTTTTTTAAAACGGAAAGTGCCGGAAGTGATCTCTCGTGCGTGTACATCACTCATTGTTTGCGCAGACTAAGCCAGAACGCGCGCACACGTCACACACCAGGAAGCGTGCGCGCTCTCAGATCACTTGGACATGGCTGTGTATAAGAGGTAAAAACGACATAAATACTGTTCGTTTTCTCACACAAACCGCTCGTTTCGTGTCTTAGGCCATCAATGTGTACTTACCATGGGGAATTGTTTAATTTGGACTTCTCTGTGCATGGTCTTTGAGGTGGTGACCATAGACCTGCATTATATGACTGACAGACAAGAACGGTTTGACCTAAAAATAACAAAACTGAAACTACTGTGGAAACAAAGACACCTACATCTTGGATGCCCTTGAGGTAAGCTAAAACATACCAAAATTTAATTTCAAAGTGAACTATCCCTTTAAAGGAACAGTAAAAAGACCAGGGGCCGGTTTCACAAAGATAGACTTTGACTATGGCTCAGAGATAGTCAGACTTCAGATAGACATCCAAATCAGACCGTTGCACAAAGCACTTAAGACTCTGACTATCTTAAGTAGGACTACACTGCAATGCCTTCTGGGTAAATTAAGACACTTTTCAAAACAAAAAAACATGGCGGATCGAGTAAGCGCATTCAACCGCTCAGTGCAGTTTACCCCAGCGGAACATGTGTGTTTGTAGGAGGAGAATAACAGTTACAAGGACATTTTACTTGGGAAATTTAGCGGAGAATGTAGTAACAAGAAGAAATGTTAAAATATGAGCCATTTTCCCTTTTCTTTTGGCTGTTTGTAATGTGACTGATTGTTACTGCTGGTTGCCAAGGTAACAGAGTCTTAGACCTAAGTTAGCCTGGGGGTAAGGTGTCTGGGGGTAAGTTAGCCTGGGGGTAAGGTGTCTGGGGGTAAGTTAGCCTGGGGGTAAGGTGTCTGGGGGTAAGTTAGCCTGGGGGTAAGTTAGCCTGGGGGTAAGTTAGCCTGGGGGTAAGGTGTCTGGGGGTAAGGTGTCTGGGGGTAAGGTGTCTGGGGGTAAGGTAGCCTGGGGGTAAGGTGTCTGGGGGTAAGGTGTCTGGGGGTAAGTTAGCCTGAGGGGAAGTTAGCCTGGGGGGGAGGTGTCTGGGGGTAAGTTAGCCTGGGGGGAAGGTGTCTAATTTTTTTGGTCTAAATTAAGTCAGTCTTTATTTTTGTGAAACAGTCTAACTTGCATTAGACTAGTCTATGAGCACATTTTAGACTTGTCTAACACTATAGACCGGTCTAACATAGCTTTGTGAAACCGGCCCCAGTTTCAGATGAACGAAGGTCACGTGTTGGAGAATATGGAATTAAAAGTTCGGTCAAGTATTGAGGTGCCAACCATATGTAAAGCTGTGTAAGTAAGCATCAGAATTTTAAAGTCTACCCTAACCCTAATGGGGAGCCAATGCAGAGACTCCAAAATGGGAGTAATGTGATCATTATCCTAGTTCTAGTTAAGGATTCGAGTTGCTGAGTTTTGCACTACCTGCAATTTGTTTAAGTTAGCTTTTGACCCTCCAGCTAACAAGGCATTACAATAATCAATACGGGAAAACACAAAAGTGTTAATCAACCTCTCAGCAACAAGGAAAGTTGGTCCAACACTTGATCCATTAATACTAACACCCTCTCTTCTATATCTATCTACCCATCTATAAAATCAAATAAAAATGACATGTACTGCGTTATACTAAACTGGGAAGGGTCATAGCACTTACATATTGTTGTCCTATTGTTAGTTTCACTGCTTCTATTGTTCTCCTCATTTGTGAGTCGCTTTGAAAAAAAGCGTCTGCTAAATTATTAAATGTAAATGTAAATGTAAAAGACAGCATTGGACTCAATCTGGCAATATTTCTAAGATGGAAGAAAGAGGTTTTAACTATTTTGGACAGTAAGTGGACCTTCAGACTTGTCAGCGTGTAGTCGGACATGTTTCCTGTCCATGACACCACAAGATTTGAGGAGTCAGAATGGTGTAATCTGAAGCAGGCATGAGTGGCCCTTCAGACGTCTAGCTAGAGACAGGGGGGGGGGGGGGGGTGTCTTACGGTCATGACGGACTCAGTGGTCCTGCGGTCCAGGGATTTGGCTCGTCTCAGAGGAGGAAGGCTGGAGTGATAGAAGTCTAAACCCTGCGCCGGGTCCATCTTCTGCTCCTGAAACACAGGGAACAAACAATACTGAGAAACGTGTCAGGCAAACACAGCATCACATGTTAAGCAACTACCCAGAAAACTAGAGATGCACTGATATTAAAAGTGTGTCGATGCCTGTAAGTCACTAATTAGTAGGAATGTACCAATTAGGGCTGTACTGTCCCAGTCGATTAGTCGATTAATTGGTCGATACGTTCTGGTTCGACCAAAATTCTGATTGGTCGATTTTTTGCCGCGTTCATTTCATCAGTTTTGCCGCGCTGAGGCTCGCTCATTTCATCAGGTGGAAAGCACTAACTGCTAATGGGGGTGTTTTCAGAGTACCCTTGTTTCACTGTAACAGTCTGTCTTCAGAACACCCCCCTTGTTTTCACCTTTTTTGGATTAGCCCAACCCAAGAGAGAGCGATAACTATAGAAGGTTTGATGCTGAATATTATTTATTTAATTGTGAGAGCGTTTAATAGTCAGTCCTCTTCTAACATGTCAACAACAAAGAAATCGACAGTGTGGCAGCATTTTGTTAAAATTGATAACAGGAAAAAGGTTGAATGCAAAGTTTGCAAGCAACAGTTTTCCACAGCTCGACGACAAACATGACATATCATCTAAAAGTGGTAAGCTCACTTGTCTGCGTTAGCTTGCCCTGTCTGTTTTGAGTAGGCTATATGAACATATCAGAATTTGCATATTTCAATGTTTTAGTGTGATAACCTAACTTTTTTATTTTTTATTTGGAGCCTAATGCGCAATTGCGCTGTGCTGTTGGTTGTGTTAGTTTTGAGCCTAGGATGCTTTATTTTTCAGTTATGCACTTTATTTCATTTCTGCTCTTGATCTGGTTTGTTTAATAAATATTCTTTTTTTATTAAAGTGGACGTGCCTTTTGTGTTTATTAAGAGTAAAAGCTTTAAGTTAATAGTCTATTCGTGTCTCAGCTGCGAAGCTGAGCTCATGTTCAGCCTCGCTCGGTGAAATGATAGTGTCTGACAGTTATAACTTATTATTATAACATATGACAAAAATAATTGTCTAAATTATGTTGCATATTCCTCAACAGTTCTTGTGATGATATCACTAGTTGACAACATAGTACTATTTTCGGAAAGCATAAGCTATGATATTGCGCAGGTGCACGTGATGCAACGCTGTCAGAGCCGACAGACTCGAGTGACTCATTTCAGTGCAAAATAATTAGGTCAAAAACGATTTAATATACTGCAAATAGCCTACTAGTTTTTTCTGTTTATTTATAATTCATTTAGGCGGACAACAAGGCTACCAAGCACTGCGCACAGTGCGCATCTAATTAAACTTTTTTTTTTTTTTTTTTTTTTAGTCGATTTTAGTAGAAAATTTCAGGACTTCAGTCGACCCAAGATTTTCTTTGGTTGAGTACAGCCCTAGTACCAATTTCAACATTTTGGCCGATACGATAATTCTTTATATCTGAAAGCCAATAACCGATATATTGGCCGATAAATATAAATCCAAAATTGTTTATAATTTTTGAGAGCCTGATTACAAATCAAAAGTCTCATCATGTCCCAATCACACAATTATAATAATGTTCTCATGATAATGTTATGTAGCCGATATGACAGACTTGCGCTGCACATGCTGCACTGAACTCTACTTTCCTTTTTGAAGTGATTCAATCATATTTCAAGCAATTCAAACCCATCATGTTGAACAGTGGCATCTGAAGAGTCTCAGCTGAAGGAGATCATACATTATTTATCGGCTTTAATATATCAGACAAATTTTCTTATCGGGCCGATAACCATAACCTTAAAAATTATCATATATCGGCCGATACCGATATGGTGGCCGATATATCGTGCATCCCTAATAATTAGTTCAATAATTACTGCAATTATTATGTTACATCTGAAAACTAATAAAAGTCTCTTCTGCTCCCCGAAGCTGCATTTATTTGATCAAAAATACAGTAAAAACAGTGAAATATTATTATAATGTAAATCATCTGTTTTCTATGTGAATATACAGTAAAGTGTAATTTATTCCTGTGATCAAAGCTGAATTTTCAGCATCATTACTCCAGTCTTCAGTGTCACATGATCCTTCAGAAATCACTCTAATATGATGATTTGATGCTCAAGAAACATTTATGATTATTATCGGTGTTGAAAACGTTCAAGCATTTATTTGAAATAGAATCTTTTGTAACTTTATAAATACCTTTACTGTCACTTTTGATCAAATGAATGTGTCCTTGATGAATAAAAGTATTATTATTATTATTTTTATTGTCCTGATCCCAAACTTTTGAACAGTTGTCTACATTTGTCTAAATGCATTTAAAATAAAATAGTAAAAGCTAATATTTTCCAAAAGATGAGTCTTATTAAATAAGCATTTTATAGCTTAACTTAAAGTGAGCATTAAATGAAGGCAAAGTTCATCTAAATGTAAAAATATGGGAATCAAGCATGCTCAATAAAATGTTCAATATTTATCTAATGTTAACAGATGATAACCGATATGGCACTGATATATGCATCCCTAAAACACCCCATTAAAAACTATAATTTGTTAAAGTGTTGCACCAGATGTTGAAAGCATAGTTTTATTCAAGAGTGTGTGGAAATGTTTATCCATTCGCTGAAGATGTTTTGCCTCATATCTGAGCAGCATGCCTGGATATAAATGCGTAATTATGTCCATATGCTCTAGAATAATATTTGACAGACCTCCACAAGCGAGAAGCTTCATAAACAGCTCTTCAATGGCCTTGAGAATGAGGCAGAAAACGCCAGCACCGCATCTAAACCCTGAGCTGACCTTGAGACCCTGAGCTGACCTTGAGACCCTGAGCTGACCTTGAGACCCTTAGCTGACCTTGAAACCAGCGAAGACAGACTTGGGCTCTCGGCCTCATTTTAGATTCAGCTTCTGATACGCTGACAAATGCCTTCGCTTGCAACAATAATCTGTGTTATTTTTCAGAGCGGTTTGGCCTGTGAAATAAGTGGTGTTTATGCTCCTTCACTGATCACACACACACACACACACACAAGCACACGCACACGCACACGCACACGCACACACAGGGCGAACGGAAGATACCATCACTGAAAAATTTCAAAAACAAGAGGCTTGATCAAAATCTCTATTGCTCACATTGTGGAAAACCACTGAATCTGCGTAAGTGGAAACAGAAACAAAAGGTGAGCTTTTACTAGTGGTAGTTTTAGTGTGTGTGTGTGTGTGTGCTTGTGCGTGAGTGAGTGAGCTTGTGTGAGTGAGTGTGTGCTTGTGTGTGTGTGTGTGTATGCGTGAGTGTGTGTGTATGCGTGAGTGTGCTTGTGCTTGTGTGTGTGTGTGTGTGTGTGTGTGTGTGTGTGCGTGAGTGTGTGTGTGTGTGTGCGTGAGTGTGCGTGAGTGTGTGTGTATGCGTGAGTGTGTGTGTATGCGTGAGTGTGCTTGTGTGTGTGTGTGTGTGTGTGTGTGTGTGTGTGTGTGTGCGTGAGTGTGTGTGTATGCGTGAGTGTGTGTGTATGCGTGAGTGTGAGTGTGCTTGTGCTTGTGTGTGTGTGTGTGTGTGTGTGTGTGTGTGTGTGTGTGTGATATGAGTCTGGACGCACAGCACTGGGATGAAATAAGGAATGATTATCTGAGGGAAGGTGATGATCAGGAAGAGCCTGACGAGACGCTGCAGCCGGACGACAGAGGCTCTGGCTAATAAGACTATTTGTTTTTGTCAAAGCGAGTTTGTTTGGCCCAGGCTTCAGACTGTCTGGGGGATCAGAGCACATGATGGAAACTGGATCTTAATTGAGACAAAAGATCATGCGTGAAAGAGCAGAAAAACAGCAGAAAGTTCTCAAACAAAAAATCATTAGGTCATATTTTGTGTTTGATTATTACACTTTAAACCTAAAAGTTTTTAGTGTTTCCAAGTGTGCGCTACTTTTGAGGTCGGATTTGAGGCTGGGTTGAAGTTTCTCACTGAGTAAACGTCACAGGATCTGATGCTTTTCTTACACCTACAGAACATCGATGACTCATCAGCGCCTCATAATTATTCATGAGACTGTGTGTCCATATCCTATGAGAAGACGCCTCGCTTAATTATTCATGACAGCATGTGTTGATGTCCTATGACAGACGCTGTGAGATCACACTCAGGAGTGTTTGTGTTCAGTGTCATGTCCACAGACGGGCCGAGCGCTGCACTCCTGCGCTTCAGTTACGCCTTCTGCGTTATGTCAATATAACGCTGTTAGAAAATCGATTTTTGACATTTGTGAATCGATTCAGAATGGTCCACCCACCCCTAGCTGAGACCGGGGTTTCATGACCCGTGAAGAGCTCGTGTGAGTGCATGATAAGCCCACTACGGTCTCTGTGAATATGAGCAGTGTTGGTGAGCATTACCTCGCGTGTGAAGCGTCTGGTTTCACTGCGTCCCTGTCGGCCTCCAGCGCTCGACTCCTCATCCATGCGCTCGGCGTTCTCCAGCTCCAGCGCCTCCAGCTTCTCGATCACATTCGACCGCCCGCTCACACTGCAGAAACACCAGCAGATCTTCACACACAACCTCAGGCTACGGCTATATTCATCATATGAAAACGGCGTTTCCATTAACTGATGTTATGCGACTAAAACTAAATTTTTTCCTCTGGCGATCAGTAAAATCATTCCAAAAATCATGGCGACGGACGTTGGTAGCTTTATGTACTATATCTCAGCCACTGCACTGGCCATTATTATTAATGGAAGGAGATGTATGTGTGTTTTCCAAGCATTAATGGTGAGAAACGACCCTTATTATACTTGTGAGCGGCTCATATGAGGAGTTTCTGGGTGTTTCTCCCTCAGATCTGCTTCCAGGTCTTGATTGTGGCATTTATTTGAGGTTTAGAATCCAGTATTACTGCAATTCTTTTGTCTTATATGAGTTTAATAACAAGGCCTTAGAGACCGGTCTGAAGCTTCAGGGACAGATTTAGCAGTTTCTGCTTTAAAAAACACTTCTTGATGTCACATGTTTTGTCTGAATGCTCATATGGGTATTCGAGGGTATATGAGTGTGTGTTAATGCGGCCACACACACGATGGCCTTTGGTGAGGTATCATATAAACACTGTTGGTTGTGTCTTCAGTGAATGTGCATCTACTTTACATTGTGAGACCCATTTTAATTACAGGCACTGAAGCTCAGTCAATAAATATATCATACGTAATACATATATTGATTATGGCAGTAGTTTTACTGAACATTTTGACTTTTGTTTGCTTTGAGATTCCTGAAAATTTGCCCAGTTAATGGTAATATTTGTTCTTTGCTCTTATTTTTTTTCTAATGACTGCATTATTAAACAATTACCTGAAATATTTAAAACAATGTTCACTAGACTGAGAAATACTTCCAAGGCTACATGACATTATTTTAATCTAATTTGTTATTTGATTTTTCCTTAAAGTAAAGGAGTGTGTTCAGCAACAAAAATGGCTGTAATATCATGAACACAAACATTTATAAATCACCGTAATATTGTGAAATATTATTGTAATGTAAATCATCTGTTTTCTATGTGAATATATAGTAAAGTGTAATTTATTCCTGTGATCAGAGCTGAATTTTCAGCATTATTACTCCAGTCTTCAGTGTCACATGATCCTTCACAAATCATTCTAATATGATGATTTGATGCTCAAGAAACATTTATGATTTTTATCAATGTTGAAAACCGTTCATATTTTTGTGGAAATTGTGATACATTTTATTTTTCAGGATCTTTTGATGAATAGAAAGTTCAAAAGAACAGCATTTATTTGAAATATAATCTTTTCTAACATTATACATGTCTTTACTGTCACTTTTGACCAATTTAATGCATCCTTGCTTTAATAATAAAAGTATTCATTTCCTTATTTAAAGATGTTTTAATTGCAGTGTATATAATGATGTATATAAAATGATATTTTCCTCAGGAAGGGGTTTAAATGTGTCTCCTGGTTTTGATGACCCCACATATGCAAACATTTCCTGAACTACAGACAAGAATTCAGTTCACAAAATGTTGTCAGAAAATATTAAAGACTTTTTTCAAATTTTGCCCTTATTTGGGATCTGCACCGCATTGTCAGCCCTCCTTAAAAGGAAACAAGAAAGCCAGTCAGTGAGGTATTTCTGTCACATGACTGCTCACAGTCTCATTGGCTACTGGGTAAAACGTGGCACAATTCCCATAAACCCAAATTAAACCAGAGAAGAGAGCGTTTGGTTCTGTCTGTATGAATTCTTCAGCTGGTCGGGGGAAAGTGAGCCGTCGTAATGAGAAGTGCGTCAGAGATGATGTTTGAGACCTCAAAGGGATGATGGGAGAAAAAAAAAACAGCAAAAAAGTATTTTCCCTGTTTATTTAGTTGTAAACGTGTCATTTAACATGGAAAATACTCAGAGCTCTTCCTTCTTTCAATGTCTTATCATCTTACTTTGGAAAATAAGAGGAAAAGCAGATGAATTTGATAAAATATGGTAATAAATATTGATAACATTTCTTACGTACATAATGTGGAAGGTTACATGATGGTGACGGTACACTGTACTGATAACGGTCACTAAAATAATTTTTATAACTTATGTTAAGTGATTTAGTGTTCATTTGTCCTATTATAATTTGAATTTATTACATATGTTGATATGTTTTTTTTATTATATAAAACACGTTATTTTTTTGTATATTTTTTACTTTTGTTTACTTAAATACTTGATGCCTTCAAGCACTGTTTAACCCCCTGAGGTCGGCTGTATCGCCGGCGATACCAGCTCGCTTTTTTTTTATTAGTGTAAAAGAAACTCATAAATACTCTGTTGACTTTGATTTTCCATAGGAGTTTCATACATCAATCGATTCTGTTAAATGTGTATTATTTTTGTGTATACTCACAATAAAAACAAAGTGTTGTGCTTTTTGCCAAATAAAGAAAAATAAACACGAAGCGAGTTCTGCCTTCTCTCTGCCAGTGAAGTCCATTCTGAAACGCGTCCGAAAATTAACAATAACTCAGCGAATACTCAGTCAAACAGACATACAGGCACACAGGCATGAAGCTTGAATTCTCTTCTTTTAAATGAAGTCATTTATATAAAAAAACAATTATTCTCATCTTGTGAAATCTGTATTAAAAGAGAGCGATTCCAGTCGAGCTCATCTCATCTCATTACGTTATAATCGGCCCCGCCCACGGAGAGCGCGCGCTATTCAAACGCAAATGGCTGAGGCAATCCTGTGAACGCCCCCATCAGCTCGAGAAAACACACACGTTTATTTAGATCATTGTTTACACCGTCTTGCAGCGCTGTGAGGAATAATACTAATGGAAAATGTCCCTCAGAAGTGCGGGTATATCGAGGAGCGAGCTGAGGAATACAAGTAAGTTTTTTCCTTCTCACGTGAATTTCTTCACGTGGGTTTCTGTTTATGAATGAATAAACGGCAGAGATGCGCGCTGTTTACCACAGCTGGCAAAGACAGTTTAAATTTAAATCGCGTGTGTGAATGAATGATGATGTTTTAGCAAACTGTATTGCTATACTGAGATAAGTAAACATCGACTGAATGTTGAAATAAAATGTAGGCTATTTGTATAAGCAACGTATTAAACTGCAAATTAACAATATGCCCTAATATTTCATGAAAACAACGTTACAGTCAGACGAAATATGAAAGACAACATTTTGTTTAGTAGATTTGGGTACAGTTTTTACTGTAGAATATACTGCCACATCAAATAAGCTTTTGTTTAGCCATTTCTATATATAAAATACGATTTTTGTCAAAAATAAAGTCATCAACTAAGATGTTAGCTGTTCCAATGTTGGTTATATTCAAACTAATGAATACATAGATAAAATGTAGGCCTATAATCATTTTTTTTACAAAGAAAGAGTACACTTGAAATATTGTTGAAATTGTAATTATTGTTGTAATTGTAACCATTTTAATAAAATAGCAAAACATATTTACAAGATAGATGTAAGCAAAATCTTAAATGGTCAATATAAGTCTTCTTCTAAATATATCTTTTGTCCTTTCATTGTGGCTCAGTCAGTGTCACACCTGAGTGAATGGCTAATTATGCAGAGTGGGTGTATTCTAAGGTGTAAACCACTCCTCGTTCACGCCCCCTCGCATATTGGCTTTCCAAGCAAAACCTGTTTTACATCAATTTAAATCAATGTATGGTTTTATGTGAACGATAAAGCAAGACTATTTTCACATAATTTTGAAGAAAAAACTATAGGCGACGACATCCATAAGTCAAAAGTCTTATTGCCACATATTTAGTATGTGTTTTGTGGTCTTATTTCAAAAATTTTAATTTTTAGTTTTTTCGATAACCACGCATAAACATTATTCTCTCAAAAATGAAAACATGTACATACATGTGGCTCACATATTATTGTAGTCCTGTTTGTGCTATATAGAGTGAATTTACACCTTTGCCATTAATATGTTTATAAGCAACTGAAAAAAGCACAAATGTCAGGGCATGTCAGAACACCCCCAGGACCCAAAAAAACGCTCAGACTCCAGAGGGTTAAAGTCCTGTTACCGGTCATTTTTCAAATGGTAAATTTAATTTGGCATTTAATATGTATATTTATTTTTAAAGGAGTGTGTTCAAAAGCAAAAAACACTCAAATATTAAAATTAAAATAAACTAAATATAAATTGTATATAATATATTTGAGTAATTTACAATCAAATAATATAATAATAATGATTTTATGGATGATTTAATGCTTTTTTAAAAGAAGTCTTGTGCTGCATTTATTTGTTTAAAAATAGAGTAAAAACAGTAATAATTGTTCAGTATTTTACGTTTACAGCAATAATGTTTCCTGAAGGTGTTTACCATCAACACTAATGATATAATGCTCTCCATCATTCCATCTCAAAATCATGTTCTAAACACTTTTTGGCCTAATAAAGCGCATGTGGTTTTATCCCGCAGCTCTCCAGCCCCTTCCCTCCACAAGCCCTAAAATTATACTTTTTATTTTATTTTTTATTTTATTTTTTTCTATTTTTAATGCAATATTTTGGGGAGATTTAAAAAAAAATTATATATATTTTTTACCTTTAAATTACTAGATTTAATCAATAAATAACAAATAAATAGTCATTTATGCACATTCCTTACATTCTTTCAACTTAAATAAAAAAAACCTAAACCTTTTAATCCAGCTCAAATTATCTTTTAATATCTTTACCTCTTGTGGAAAAAAATTATAATATAACATGATATTTCATGACTCTAGACGGGCTTATAGCTCTATATGGAGCAAATGAGCCGTTCCCGCTGGGTCCTAAAGTCATTTCTCTTCAGTGTGCATTCAGATACACATGTAGACATTTGAAAACACCAAAACAATTCCGGGTCAAAATGACCCGAGGGAAGGATGAAGGTTCACCTAAAACCTTAAATATTGCACTGTGTGAGCATGCATGAAAGGAAGGAAGCTTGTTTGCATTCCCATCTTATTACAGATGCATTGATGTGGAGAACGGCCTGCGCTCACCTTCTCTCCGAGCTGAACACACACTCCTGTCTCTCCGAGCTGAACACACTCTCCTGTCTCTCCGGACTGCGGAGTCGACTGCGTTTCTCTGGCTTGCGGGATGGCAGAGCTCGGTGTGAGCGTGCGAGGGCTTCGGTCGGGTGGCTCTCGGTGCTGGCGTCCGAGTCCAGCGAGCTCATGGACCCGCTGATGTGTGAGCCGTTGGAGAGCAGGCTGCTGCATGATGGGAAGGGGTCGCTGGGAGCAGGTGAAAGGCATCGTGGGACACCCCCCATCTCTGCGCTGAGCCGGCTCGAGGAGCTGCCCGTGGGAGACAGCGGGTGGATCCGATCCACTTCGTCACCGTTCACTGAGCTCTGATCCGAGCACCGGCTCAACATCGACCCCTCACCTATAGCAGAGAGCAATGGGGGAATCATGGAGTTCATGACCTATAGACCTTATGCGCCAGAGAAACAAGTGCGCAGCATCTTTACAACATGATCTTTGAACTTCAGTTTTTGCGGTCGCTCTGTATATCTCTATGGCATCGCTGTCCAGGAGTAATTCGCTGGTGAAGTGGAATTACTTATTGTAAAGTAAACAAAAGTTCTCATGCGGATTGTGATATTTAAAGCAGATGTCTTAACAAATGTCAGTAGAGCGGGAAGATTTTAAAACGAGCCGTTCATTCATAAATACGCAAGATCACTGTGAAAATACAGACCGGAAGACAAACGACAATGAGCCTACCGCTGAAAAGGGGCGGAGCTAAATAAGGTCTATACAAAACGTTCATTTCTACGTCATTACGGCATTTCTACGTCATTATGCTATTTCTGTCATTACGCTATTTCTACGCTATTAGGCACGCTATTTCTACATCACTACACCATTTCTACGTCATTACGCCATTTCTACGTCATTACGCCATTTATACGTCATTACGCCATTTCTACGCTATTAGGCACGCTATTTCTACATCACTACACCATTTCTACGGCATTACGCCATTTCTACGTCATTATGCGCACTATTTCTACGTCATTATGCGCACTATTTCTACGTCATTATGCGCACTATTTCTACGTCATTACGCTATTTCTACATCATTACGCCATTTCTACGTCATTATGCGCACTATTTCTACGTCATTATGCGCACTATTTCTACGTCATTATGCGCACTATTTCTACGTCATTACGCTATTTCTACGTCATTATGCGCACTATTTCTACGTCATTACGCTATTTCTACGTCATTATGCGCACTATTTCTACGTCATTACGCTATTTCTACATCATTACGCCATTTCTACGTCATTACGCTATTTCTACATCATTACGGCATTTCTACATCATTACGCTATTTCTACGTCATTACGCTATTTCTACGTCATTATGCTCGCTATATCTACGTCATTACGCTATTTCTACGTCATTATGCGCGCTATTTCTACGACATTATGCTATTTCTACGTCATTACGCTATTTCTACGTCATTATGTGCGCTATTTCTACGTCATTACGCTATTTCTACGTCATTATGCGCGCTATTTCTACGACATTATGCTATTTCTACGTCATTACGCTATTTCTACGTCATTACGCATATTTCTACGACATTATGCTATTTCTACGTCATTACGCTATTTCTACGTCATTATGTGCGCAATTTCTACGTCATTATGTGCGCTATTTCTACGTCATTACGCTATTTCTACGTCATTATGCGCGCTATTTCTACGACATTATGCTATTTCTATGTCATTACGCTATTTCTACATTATGCTATTTCTACGACATTACGCTATTTCGGTAATTTTTACTGATTGCGTCAGTTTCGGTTTTCAATCCGATCAAGTGTTTACATGTTCTCTCGATCGGATTAGAAAATTTCATTCGGATCGATTAAGGTGTTTAACATGAAGGCTTTTTCAGTCCGATTGAGCCGCCGATCTGATTAATAATGGATTATTTGGTTGCATGTAAACGTAGCCAGTGACTTCATGGTGCTAGTGTGGGTATTTGGCCAGGTAAATGTGTGTGTGGATTCCCCCGCACCTGTAGAGGGCAGTGGTGAGCCAAGAGCTGGTATTTCACCGGCGCTCCATGTCTGGGAACCGTCCGCTTCTCTGCTTTGCAGCTCCTCCTGCCAGATGATGGAACTGGAGTCGGGCGTCTTCTCCGCTTCTGGGATCCCTGAGCCGGTCACCGCCACCTTCGCTGGGCCTGGCTCCTACAAATCACACCAAATATTATTCAGACACCAGATATCATTTTTGATATTGTTTTACTAGTGTGTGCAGAACACTAAAGCTCATTTATGTAAGTGAGGAGAGCAAAATAAAGAAAACTGTGACATATTATACCCAAAGATTCTTCATACAGTGACTACCAGTAACATTTATAACAATTTGGGACCAGAAATGATTCAGACACTTTGAGCTGATCATGTTTTGCTGAAGTGTGTTTTCTCTTTAATTGCTAATGCGACCTTTCTACACACAGACTGAACAAAATGAAGCATTGCTTTGTAATTGGTTGAGCTAAACTGGTATTATCTAATTGTGTAGTTAAATTTAACAGCTGACAGATATTCAACAATTCATTTGTGAGACAGTACCTGTGAGGTCGCCGGCTCCACTTTGCGCTTCTTCTTCTGATTCTGCTTGTTGGTTCTGGGATAAACCACGAGCTGTTCGGTCCATCTGGTGGAAGACATTAGAGGTTACGCTGATCTCGTGTCCCATCGGTAGGGTCGGGTACCGAACTCGGTGCTTTTAATGGATACAATTTTTGTGTGTCCACACACTCTCACACACACACACACACACGCACAGACACGCAGAGACACGCAGAGACACGCACACCGACACGCACACCGACACGCACACCGACACGCACACCGACACGCACACCGACACGCACACCGACACGCACACCGACACGCACACCGACACGCACACCGACACGCACACACACACAGACAGACACACAGACAGACACACACACAGACACACACACAGACACACACACACAGACACACACACACAGACACACACACAGACACACACACAGACACACACACAGACACACACACAGACACACACACAGACACACACACAGACACACACACACACACAGACACACACACAGACACACACACAGACACACACACAGACACAGACACACACACAGACAGACACACAGACACACACACAGTGTTTCTCAGCCTCTACAGTCTCACTATATGAGAACATGAATGCATTTCCAGAGCTTCTCTGAGAGTCACTGAAGTTCATCAGCATTTCACAGTTTCATTTCACTTTGATTCCCACCCGTTGATGATCTCCCGGTTGTCTCCTCTGATGTAGAACTCCTGCTCGGGCGTGATGATGACCAGCGCGTTCTTCTGGCCCGTCCGGGGCTCGGCGTCCATCACGTCACTGCACAGGTTCATGTTCACCGTGCCCTGCGGGAGCGTGCTCGGCTGTGTGCGACAACAGGGAACCAATTAACATGGACAATCCTTTTATTCCTGCTTTTACTCCTAAACTAAAGCAGTAAGGCCCTTGAAGCCGTGATTTACAGTGAGTTTAGAAAAGTTGTTAGACTTTACGCGGAGCAAAACCCCCTTACCTGTTCTAAATCCACTGTAAATCACGGCTTCAAGGGGCTTACTGCTTTTATAAAACGGTTACCCCATAAAAATATTTATTTAAATATTTATTTTGTTCATAAAAAACACCAGCAACAAAAAATATAACGTTACAACACATTTATTCCTCCGCCAAGCAATGTAGTTCCAAAGAGGTTGCTAAGCAACACATGCAGCAACAAAGCATCACAAACGGCAGTTGCGCAGTAACACTAATGTAATGCTGTCACAGGTGTGTGTGTGTGTGTGTGTGTGTAGTCATTTACAACGGCTTCGAACGCGGCTCAACCAATCAGAATTGCTCGCTCTCGCTCGACGGGCGTGCGTTCGGCCCTCGCTCTCGCTCGACGGGCGTGCGTTCGGCCCTCGCTCGACGGGCGTGCGTTCGGCCCTCGCTCGACGGGCGTGCGTTCGGCCCTCGCTCGACGGGCGTGCGTTCGGCCCTCGCTCGACGGGCGTGCGTTCGGCCCTCGCTCGACGGGCGTGCGTTCGGCCCTCGCTCGACGGGCGTGCGTTCGGCCCTCGCTCTCGCTCGACGGGCGTGCGTTCGGCCCTCGCTCGACGGGCGTGCGTTCGGCCCTCGCTCTCGCTTGACGGGCGTGCGTTCGGCCCTCGCTCTCGCTCGACGGGCGTGCGTTCGGTCCTCGCTCGACGGGCGTGCGTTCGGTCCTCGCTCGACGGGCGTGCGTTCGGTCCTCGCTCGACGGGCGTGCGTTCGGCCCTCGCTCTCGCTCGACGGGCGTGCGTTCGGCCCTCGCTCTCGCTCGACGGGCGTGCGTTCGACCCTCGCTCGACGGGCGTGCGTTCGGCCCTCGCTCGACGGGCGTGCGTTCGGCCCTCGCTCGGCGGGCGAGCGTTCGGCCCTCGCTCGGCGGGCGTGCGTTCGGCCCTCGCTCGGCGGGCGTGCGTTCGGCCCTCGCTCGGCGGGCGTGCGTTCGGCCCTCGCTCGGCGGGCGTGCGTTCGGCCCTCGCTCGACGGGCGTGCGTTCGGCCCTCGCTCGACGGGCGTGCGTTCGGCCCTCGCTCGACGGGCGTGCGTTCGGCCCTCGCTCGACGGGCGTGCGTTCGAACATTCGAACATGTTATGCTGGCAGCATGTGGATATAACTGTTTTTCTCAACAATATAAACACATTTTTGCGTTTTTTTTCCGTTCGCACTGCTTATTTATATATATATATATATATATATATATATATATTTATTTATTTATTTACACATATTGTTTAATGTTTTCAACTAAAAGAAAACCTTAAGATATATTGTAAGCTTGTTGTGTATATTGCCTAGGCTAATTGTAAGCTTGTTAAGAAATGGTGACTTTAAAAATCTAAACTTAAATAACGTCTTTTTCGTTTAACATCATTTAAATAAACGAATATTCGATTTTTATGAGCCCGAATATCCGAATGCAATATTTTTGAAAAATGCCCATCCCTAATACAAAGCCGACAAAGCTTAGGCTATATATTTATGGGCTCACGTGACGTACCTCTCTCATTGCCCACGAATCAAATTGTTTCCATTGCTCCAATGAAACATTTAATTTCTGCTAACCTATTATGTATTTTGTAAGCAAAGCTTTGTGCTTCACTCACGTCATAATATTCACATATTTGAGACGGTTGTCAGTTTACCGGCACAACCCGTAGTGTCACACCTGTCCTGTAATATACTCTTCATATCAACATAGATCAGTCCTAATCTCCACTGTCCTGCTAATGCCACTGTCTAACCCGTTCCAAACACGTCACTGGAAACATGCCTTTATTTACAGCTTCAGAAGCCGGTCATGTCCCACAATACAGCTGAACTGTAGCGCTACTCATCAAGGACGCTTTAAATTGATCGAAAGTGACAGTAAAAGCAGATTCAGCTTCAAATAAATAACTTTGTTCATCAAAAAAGCCTGAAAAATAAAATTTACCAGTTTCCACAAAAATATGAACATTGATAATAATCATAAATGTTTCTTGATCATCAAATAATCATATTAGAATGATTTGTGAAGGATCATGTGACACTGAAGACTGGAGTAATGATGCTGAAAATTCAGCTTTGATCACAGGAATAAATTACACTTTACTGTATATTCACATAGAAAACAGATATTTACATTATAATAATATTTCACTATTTTACTGTATTTTTAATCATAAACGCAGCCTTTGTGAGCGTGAGAGACTTCTGTAAAAACTTTAGAAATCCCAAACTTTTGAATGCTAGTGTAAATATTAGGTCTTGATCTTAAATTCACCTTTTTTGACTTTATCTGCTTATTTTAAATGACATGCTAATGTCACTTGATTTTATAAAGAATGTGAACTATAACAACGTAGTCTCTCAGTTCATATGAGGTCATAAAACGGTGTGTATAAAAATGATTTACTATATTATGCATGCGTCATGTTGTCCTTTCTAGCCCTTCTGGAGCAGGTCAAACAGGTTTGGAAGGACGTGAGGGTGAACTGTTATTTCTCTGAGATGTAGAGATTCACACTCGACCGTCTCGAAACCTTCGCCCTTCATCAGACGTTCTGCAGACTCGAGATGTAAAACAGGTGCCGTCTTTTCCTGACTCCTTTTATGGCCATTTTAAGTGATCTAGTTTTATTAAAAGCTGCCAGTAAACTCCAGGGAATGCCAAATATGGAAATTACAGTGTGTCACGGTTATAAACTGCAGCAGTGTTTCTGTTCCACGATCAGGGAAGAAAAGAAAACTCTGGGTAATAAGAACGCAAGACACAACAACAAAGAACTGCACGTCACTTCGGCACGAAAAACACAAAACCGGACATTTTTTTATCCCTTCGTTCCGCCACAAATCATGATGAAAAACCGAGATGTATCAGATTACCACATTTTTATATTATTTTACCCAGAAGGGATAAAGAACTAACCCAAAACCGTAGCATTAAGTCCTGCAAAATAATAATTTGATCATTAGCTTGTTACCTAATTTTTATCTTTTTTATTTCTCTCTCTGGACTCTTATTTTTGTGTTTTTTAGTGATTGTGAAGCACTTTGGGCAACAGCTGTTGCTTTAAATGTGCAATATAAATAAATAAATTACATTAAATTAAATAATTTGAGCTCTTTGCCGAAGTTCGACAGCAGTTCGTTTAGGTTTTCGGACTCACTTGACATTTTAATCCCTCTTTCCCGCCACAAATCATGATAAAAAACCTAGATGTATCAGATTACAATTTTTTTATATTATTCTATCCAGAAGGGCATTCAAGAACTAACCCAAAACTGTCAAACAAAGTCCTGCAAAACAATAATCTGAGCTGTGTGTGCCAAAGTTCGACAGCAGTTTGTTTAGGTCTTTGGACTCGCTTGAGGGTGGGAGTCTTTAAGTCGTCTTTAGATAAGAGAGGAACATATGAGGCAATGCATGGAGGGAAAAAAGAAAAACAGGAAGAGCAAACAGCCCAAAGCAGGACTGTCATCAGGGGGGAATGTGGTCCCAGGGCCTGTGATGAAGGGGCCCGTCGAGGTCCTCAAACACACGGGGCCCGAGGGGAAGAGAGCAGGCACACACACACTCAAATATAGTCACGGGTCCTGTGAACCGAGCTACAGTTAATGCATCCGCTCATCATGCCTTTTAATGCGCGTAATCAAATATAATAATCTTAAAAAATGATTTAAGTAAAATTAACATTGAAAAATAATATAAAAATAAAACTTTTTCAAAATAATAACCATTTATAATCATTTTTCACAGTATAAATTGGGTCATTATACCGCTGTAGTTAATGCATCCGCTCATCATGCCTTTTAATACGTGTAATCAAATAAAATAATCTTAAATTATTAAAGTAAAAAATAAAATTTCAAAATAATATAAAAATTAAAATTTCAAAATAATAACCATTTATAATAATTTTTCACAGTATAAATTGGGTCATTATACCAGAAACTATTCAAATGTATTTAATTTTTAGGATGGTGGCAATTGCGTGTTTATATCTCGCAATTCTGACTTTATAACACGCAATTGTGAGACATAAATGCAATTCTGAGAAAAAAAAAAGAATTGTTTATTTCTAAAAGTTTAATATCTCACAATTCTGACTTTATAACACGTAATTCTGTGAAATAAAGTCAGAATTGCGAGATGTTAAGTCGCAAATGTTAGATAAAAAGTCGCAATTATCTTTTAAAATGTTTTATTCTGTGGCGGAAACAAGCTTCCATAGCGTAGTATATAATACCAGCTTTCAATCTGGATGGAACTATTACTTTACACTTCTGTCCGTTCCTCACACAGATCTACTGCGTAATATTCGGAGACTTGAAATCTAGTACACGATTCATATGGACTTCTTTTATGGTCGGCATCTAGTTTAACCCATTAACTGCTATTATTATACAAAATAAAAAAGGAACGGCAACATAACAGCCCATGATGCAAAGCTCAACAGTTTCCAGTTTGTTGATAAGGGCGGATCAAAACACACAAACAGCCAGACTTTGTTGTTAAGAAGTTGTTAAGATTGACAACACATGGTTAAATAAATAGCAAAGCTCTTGCCTTTTTAGGTAGCTCTTCCTATTTTACAGTAAGCATGTGCCCAGACGTGCCGTGCCCTCTGTAAAAACACACCTATGTAAATCTCCCATCTCAGGAACACCTGAGGGCTGTAAAACACCTGGCAATCCCTGCGTCTAAAGCCAATGGTGTTCAGGAGATATGTGACCCTGCACCACAAAGCCAGTCACATGGGTAATTTTTTTTTAAATGGAGATGTACAGTACAGGCCAAAAGTTGGGAAACATTACTATTTTTAATGTAAAAAAAAAAAAAAAAAAAAGTAATATTGTGATATATTATTACAATTTAAAATAATTGGTTTTCAATTTATTATACTTTAAATTATCATTTATTCCTGTGATCAAAGCTGAATTTTCAGCATAATTACTTAATATTCTGATTTATTATGAGTGTTGGACACAGTTCTGCTGCCTAATATTTTTGATGAATAAAAGGTTAAAAAGAACTGCATTTATTCAAAATAAAAAAATATGTTCTAATAATATAAATCTTCTTTACTATCACTTTTTATCAATGTAACACATCCTTGCTGAATAAAAGTATTGATTTATTTCAAAAAAAGAAAGAAAAAAAATGACTGACCCCAAATGACTGACCAGTAGTGGATATTGCTATTACAAAAGATTTCTATTTTTAAAACATTTGCTTCTTTTTATTCATCACAGTATCCTAAAAAAGTATCACAGGTTCTGAAAAAATATTAAGCAAATATAAAACTGTTTCCAACTTTGATAATGAATCATCATATTAGAATGATTTCTAAAGGATCATGTGATAGACTGGAGTAATGATCCTGAAAATTCAGCTTTGCATCACAGAAATAAATGATAATTTAAAGTATAATAAATTGAAAACCAATTATTTTAAATTGTAATAATATATCACAATATTATTTATTTTTTCTGTATTTTTGATCAAATAAATGCAGGCTTGATGAGCAGAAGAAACTTCTTTCAAAAACATTAAAATAGTAATGTGTCCAAACTTTTGGCCTGTACTGTATATATCATCTGAAAGCTGAATAAATAAGCTTTCCACTGATGTCTGGTTTGTTAGGATAGGACAATATTTGAAGATCTGGAATCTGAGGGTGCAAAAAAATCGAGACATTGAGAAAATCGTCTTTAAAGTTGTGCATTTATGTTCTCGATTGTGCAGCATTCACTCACAAATATATATGTTTTATATATTTACGGTAGGAAATTTACAGAATATCTTCAAGGAACATGATCTTTACTTAACATCCTAATGATTTTTGGCAAAAAAGAAAAAAAACGATAATTTTGAGCCATAACATGTATTGTTGGATATTCCCACAGATATCCCCGTGTGACTCGAGACTGGTTCTGTGATCCAGGGTCACATATAAGAAGAGCAGGAAAAACTATGTTGGGTCACTTGATGTCCAACATGACGAAAACACAACAAACACAGCTGATTTTCTCTCGGCTTTCTAAACCCCGGTGTCCTGTTGTGGAAATAGGTGAAGAGGAACGTGAATCTCAAAGCATATTTAACATTTCCATGTGGTTTAAGAGGATAACGTTCTCAGAGTTTAGCGCCGGCTCCAGCAATCCTCAGTGGTTTCTCCTAATAAGGGCATATTGGGATCATGAGCACAGACTCCACGTTCAGAGCATCTCAGTCGGACAATTAAAATACTTTTCTATCATGTTTATAAGAGTCAGCAGTGAAGCTAGATGAACGGCTGCTTACCGGCAGACTCTCGTCATGTAACGGACGAGCTACGGGATTAGAAACAACTGCAGCCATACTTGGGATATGATTACATCAGCATCTGCTGTTTATATGGAGTGAGAAGCGTTTTCTTAAGATCAACTTGTGTTCACACTAAATATAGCACACATTAAAAACTAGCCGTAAAAGAATCAGGTCAGGCTCATAGGAAAACATTTCTGCAAAATTATGTAACGTTGTTTTTTTGCATGATTCGCACGACTTTTAAAGGGGTCATATGATGCGATTTCTTGTTTTCCTTTTCCTTTAGTGTGTTATGTATAAGATCTGCAGAGTAACAAAGCTCAAAGTGTCAAACCTAAAGTTAAGGCTCATCCACGCCTTCCTAAAACGCGTCGTTCAAATACGCCTCCACATCTCTACGGCAGAGCTTCAGATGTATACGCAGATAAAGAAGGCCTAACTTTTATTATCGCTGTATTATTGTTGCCACCATGTCGTGGAGACGCTGTGTTTTCCGTTGCGAAAGCTAGAAGAGGACAATTAGAAAACAGTGGATAACCTTTATTTTAGTGCTCAGTTAAACACGTTATTTAACACGTGTTAACGCAAACCCATTTTAACAGCGTACATTTTTTTTGCGCGAGATTAACGTTCTTTTTGGCCTAGCAAACTTTGTCGTTTTTTTTCACATGCTGTTGCAACAACTAGTAACGTTAGAAAAACTACAACACCACACCGGATCTAGCTAGACCGGAGGCAGAACAACAGGCACGCCGCACACACTTGTTTGGGCTCGCGAGTCGGCCGAAGAGTCATAGGCTAACGTTACGCTTTGAGTGGATGGCGAGCGCGAGACGCCGAAATGGATGCCAATAAGATTCTGAATGGAAAGTTTACTTTAAAAAAGTTGCCAAATGGTTCCATTGACAAGACCAACGTGATCTGTGTGTTTGTGAACTGAGCGATCATCGCAGCACGTCCAGTCTGAAACACCACTTGACGCGAATGCGAATTCTCTGATGCGATTATTTGCTCCAAGTGTGAATGTTAGTGTGAAATTGAACACTACAGTATATGCCAATGTTGTTTTCAATTAAAAAACATTTGCACAAAGCAAGCGGATCCACTTTTCCCCATGTTGATAAGAGCATTAAAATGAGAAAAAAATAATGGGACAAAAAGAAATCAAGGGACATTTAGAATTGATAAAAATGTGCAATTAAATGCGATTAATTGCAAGTTTACCGTGACATTAATGCGATTAATCGCGAGTTACCCGTGACATTAATGCGATTAATCGCGAGTTACCCGTGACATTAATGCGATTTATCGCGAGTTACCCGTGACATTAATGCGATTAATCGCAAGTTACCCATGACATTCATGCGATTAATTGCGAGTTACCCGTGACATTAATGCGATTAATCGCGAGTTACCCATGACATTAATGCGATTAATCGCGAGTTACCCATGACATTGATGCGATTAATCACGAGTTGCCTGTGACATTAATGCGATTAATCTCGAGTTACCCATGACATTAATGCGATTAATCGCGAGTTACCTATGACATTAATGTGATTAATCGCGAGTTACCCATGACATTAATGTGATTAAGCGCGAGTTACCCACGACATTGATGCGATTAATCGCGAGTTGCCTGTGACATTAATGCGATTAATCGCGAGTTACCCATGACATTAATGAGATTAATCGCGAGTTACCCACGACATTGATGCGATTAATCGCGAGTTGCCTGTGACATTAATGCGATTAATCTCGAGTTACCCATGACATTAATGCGATTAATCGCGAGTTGCCTGTGACATTAATGCGATTAATCGCGAGTTACCCATGACATTAATGTGATTAAGCGCGAGTTACCCACGACATTGATGCGATTAATCGCGAGTTGCCTGTGACATTAATGCGATTAATCGCGAGTTACCCATGACATTAATGCGATTAATCGCGAGTTACCCACGACATTGATGCGATTAATCGCGAGTTGCCTGTGACATTAATGCGATTAATCGCGAGTTAATCACGACATTAACGCGATTAATCGCGAGTTACCTATGACATTAATGCGATTATTCGCGAGTTACCTATGACATTAATGCGATTAATCGCGACTAAATATTTTAATCGTTTGACAGCACTACTTTATTTACAACACAGCTCCAGAACAGTACAAGCAAACCATTCGACTGTGTGCTGCGCATTTTTCAGACGATTGTTTCCAGAACCTGCGAGAATACGAGGCCGGCTGTGCACAAAGGCTGATTCTAGAAAGTGAATTTTAACCAGTTAACCAGTGTTCACAGTTTGTTAGATAGCTATACAAACACTGGAAATGAGCTTATTTACTGTCAATTATGTTTGAATACATTTGCCATGAAGAAGTGTTTATGAAAATGACCTTATGAGCAACTAACTGAGTTCTATACAAACATTTCAGCTTTATTTTTTTGAGAGTAAATATTATATCTGGAAATAAATAGCAGTTGAATATAATAGCTCTGTTGTTAATTTTAACCTCTAATATTATAGAGCACCAAATGAGAGGTTTCCTGAATATTTGGGAGAGATTTTGTTACCTTAAGAAAAATCTAACTATCGGTATCGGCCGATATCATTCTGAATAATCAGCAGAGAAATGTAGTATCGGTGCATCTCTACCTGTGATCATAATCTGATTGAAAAGGAATAAAAAAGTTTTACTGACACTAGTGTTCACGTCAGCCGGAAACTGCAGTATCGGTACGTTTGTGGAGTTTTGCAAATGAATTAAATTCACTAAGAAAACAGAAGATCTCAATATATATCGTAGTAAAAACGATTCTAAGCTTACCAGGAGAGAAGAGAAAATCAAACAAGACAATCATGAAAATCCATTTAGCCTCTTATAAGTTAAATGATAAGAATTACACCGCCTTTACGAGCCATGCGAAAGAGTTTCTGGAATCCTCAAAAACATTAAGCACATCATTTCTGCGGCTCACATAATACGTTGTTGCTTAAATCCATACTCTGAGTCTGAAGTGTCCATATTCTTGACCTAATTTAACAGAATTTCCTGAAACTAGATGAAAAGACTATGAAGACACGAGGGCTGACAGCATTTGCAGAGCAAAACAATGGCAGGAAACTCTGTATTGCCCTGAACGAGCTTTTATTGTCGTCACTACTCACTGGAAATACAGACAGTGTCCTCCCTCAGCCATCTGCACAATTCTGTATTACGAGTTAAGGCCAGACATGTAATTTGGTGAGGTCAATTTGTAAAGAAAGACTATCATACCTATAGACTGAACACGTGATATGCATGTGCACAGCAGAATGATAAATTGCACCGCTGTAATGGGCATTCCTGTAGTAAGCAAATAGCGTGAGCGATGGGGTCAAGGGTCGCGGCGGCTCTCGTTCTCCTAGCGCTGAGCCTGTGTGTGGGCTTCAGTGTTTACATGCAAACGCTGTAATCGCCGGGCAGATCAGCCGGCTAATTTGGTCATCCATGTCACATTCCTGTGAAACAAACAGGGCGAGTCGGGCTCTCATTAACAACACCACCGAGTCCTGTTGGTTCACATCGCAGCCGACGCTCTCGGCCCTTCTCATCTCAGAATGGATTATTTTAGTTCAGGGACGGTTATATTACTGTTTTTTAGTGCTGGGAAACGATTAATCGCAATCCAAAGTAAAAGTTTGTTTATATGATATACACTACCGTTCAAAAGTTTGGGGTCAGTAAGATTTTTTTATGTTTTTAAAAGAAGTATCTTCTGCTCATCAAGGCTGCATTTATTTGATTAAAAATACAATTAAAAAAAACCCAGTAATATTGTGAAATATTATGACAATTTAAAATGACTGTTTTCGATTTTAATATATTTTAAAGTGTAATTTATTCCTGTGATCAAAGCTGAATGTTCAGCATCATTACTCCAGTCTTCAGTGTCACATGATCCTTCACAAATCACTCTAATATGATGATTTGATGCTCAAGAAACATTCATTATTATTATCAATGTTGAAAACGGTTGTGTACAATTTTTTTTCTAAATTTTTTGATGAATAGAAAATTCTAAAGAACAGCATTTATTTAAAATAGAATATTTTCTAACATTATAAATGTCTTTACTGTAACTTTTGATCAGTTTAACTCATCCTTGATGAATAAAAGTATTGATTTATTTTATTTGTTGATTTAAAATAAAATAAAAATTCTTACTGACTTTTGTTTAATGTTACAAAAGCTTTAGATTTCAGATAAATGCTGTTCTTTTTAACTTTCTATTCATCATAGCATCATGAAATAAAAATGTAAATTACTGTTTTCAACATTGATAATAATCATAAATGTTTCTTGAGCATCAAATCCTCATATTAGAATGATTCCTGAAGGATCATGTGACACTGAAGACTGGAGTAATGATGCTGAAAATTCAGCTTTGATCACAGGAATAAATTACACTTCACTATATATTCACATAGAAAACAGTCATTTTAAATTGTCATAATATTTATATTTTTTTATCAAATAAATGCAGCCTTGGTGAGCAGAAGATACTTCTTTTAAAAACATTAAAAAATCTTACTGACCCCAAATTTTTGAACGGTAGTGTATAAATACAAACATGCATAAATGTGTTACTTATATATAAAATATTTATATTTATATATAATATAAATTATGTATAAATCCATATACAGTATATAGCCTACATGCAAATATTAAATATATACACATGCATAGTGTGAATTTTTTAATGTGTGAAATGTGAGAAATTTATAAATACAAATTAATTATACACAGTAAACACACACACACATATACATATATATATATTATGTAAACTAACTTTTATTTTGATGCGATTGATCGTTGCCCAGCACTATTTCTTTTATTGGAGAGGATTCACTGAAGTTGGTGTTTGGTTCGGTTTGTTTGAAGAACATGAATATATTCTCTCAACTCAGCGATTCGATGGACAGATCGCAAATGTGGGATCAGAAGGTCTAAAGAACGGACAGCTTACCGATTCATCCAGTGCAAAGCGCAAGCAGCCGTGTTCATAGAGGACGAAGAATCGCCGTTGCCATTTCTGCGATGAAAGAAAAGAGCATTAAATGTCATTCACATTCACTCAAATATACAACTGTCAATTGATAGAGAAAAAAAGAAATGAAAATTCACCCAAACCATGCATGCATTTTATATCCTCATGATTTCCCAAACATGCATTTTCTCAGATGTATGTCACAATACAGTAGAAAAGATCGTAGCTATATCGGTTTCATCACAGCTTTAAATTACTGATCTTAAAATATGTCAGTGTCAGTTTTTCGTATGGAAGCTCGTCTCCGCCACAGAGTAAAACATTTTAAAAGATAATTGCGACTTTATCTCAAAACTGCGAGTTTACGTCTCGCAATTCTGACATGACACACTATTGCGACTTTAAATCATGCAATTCTGACAAGTTATATCTCGCAAAGCAGAACTGCGAGATATAAACATGCAATTCTGAGAAAAAGTCTGATTTGTGAGTTTATTTCTCGCAATTGCGACTTTATATCATGCAATTCTGAGATAAAAAGTTGCAATTACCTTTATTTATTTTTCTGTGGCGGAAACAAGCTTCCATAGTTTCATCTCAAGATGCACATCAGTAATGTTGTTTTTTTCTAAGGTACGCTTATAAAAGCTACTTAAGTGTCCTAATTGAACTAAGGCCTAATCCTGGCTTAATCTAAGCCCTGTCTGTGAAACCAGGCTGTAGTTTCTTAATGTTTGGAATATGTTCAAATGTAGACTGAATTCTTTAGCCACTGTAATTATCACATCAAATTAAAGCGCTATATTGACAGCCATAACACAGTTTAGTTGAGTTTAGAGAGTTTAAGCCACAGAAGTAAACGAGTTATATATATACAAAACTATTATCTTAAACTAAAGTTATCATAGTATCCCACACACCCGATCACCTGTGTTACACACCAAACAAGTTTTATTTGTAATTATATGTAATTATTATTATTATTACTTTTGTTTGCTGAGGTGGAGCGGTGATGAAATATTGTTCTTGTAAATACTTTCCAGCATTTCAGTAATAAAAGTATACATTTTAAAAATGCGTGCAAATTACAGTGAACTGTGAAGCACGTAAACATTTGAAATGGGCCATTATTATAATAATAATAATAATAATAATATTTACATATTGTATTATTTGTTTATTATTGTATTTTTTTTTTGTCTTTTACTCTGTTGGCGCTTTGGGTGTGAGAAAAGCGCATTATAAATAAAATGTATTATTATTATTTGTGTACAGTGCATGTCAAGATACTAACGCAAACAGACGACATCTTTCCCCACAAGTAGTGTCATGTCTCTTACCCGGGATCTCTGCATGGGATTGTCAAAGTCCGTTCCCTCGGGAGCCAAACACAGCCATCCGCCATAGATCGGCTTTGCCTGCAACATCAACAACACATATTAATAAATCTTCAATCAATAAAGGTGCATATTGGAGTCATTTGTGGAGGAAACATTTGGTGGTCACTCACATTTGAGTAATGCAAAATGTAAAGGCTCTACTCTTATCTCTGGCAACTCACAATAACAACAAAACGCTGTGCTTTTGTTAAATAATGACGCTTTCTGTCGATCTTGAACTTGAGCGCATCATAAATGAACTGAAACTCAGCGTATACTTGCTTCACAGACATGAGAAATATATCTATAGAAAGCTTGACATTTTTAAATTTTTGAATGAACAGATTCCAATGGAAAATGAATATTCTCAGATTATGTAATCCGTATGAAACGAGCATATAGATGACAAGTCAGCATCGGGACTTAATCTCTGCAGCCGAAAACAGAAAACATTACCAATAAATTATTAAAATGTTTAGAGTCTCATTCTGTTTTTTTCACGACATATTTATAATCATTACGTTTGCCGGTGCGCTGTGGCGAGCTTATGTTCGAATCTGACCACTGATTAGGCTTTACGTATTTTATACAGTCAATTAAAGGCACATTATTATGATTTATGGCTTATTAATATAAACGTGCGATTAGTCGACTAGAAAAAGCTTTCGTCGAGGGCAGCCCTAGTAAAATGGGTTTTCAGTAAAAACTGAGATTTCAAATCAATTCGAGCGTCTAATAAAAGCCCTTCAGAAGGTGAGCCACATGTGCGAGCTTGGACGCAGCTGAGCAGGACTAGGCAAGTTCATAAAGCTTCCCTATAGAGCAGATGTTTCGCCTCAAAGGTAATAAATGCGTCTCATCTGGCATCAAAAATGCGAGCTCATCTTATTCAATGATTCACATGATTAATGATCATGTCTCCTCACTGAATATGCCATGACCCGAGATGTCTCAATTGAATATTCTTTACCCTCGCATCCAAACAAGGACGTTGAATTTGAAAGGTTGCCATGTAATGTTAAAATGCCCTATTATGGTTCCTGTTTTAGAGTCTCCTGTAACCGGTTCACATGCATCCAAGGTCAAAAAACACTTTAATTTCCTCATAATCTCCACTGCACATCAGCTCTTTTCTCCCAGTGTCTGAAACGCTTCGATCAAAGATTCAGTCTCTAAGGTCCGCCTCTCTGAGAGCTGCTCTGCTCTGATTGGTCAGACACCAAACGCTCATTATCATATCTGAATCTCAGCTCTTGATCACAGTGATACGAACAGTAACGATGGCGTGGGTTTCACCGTATCAATCTCATCAAAGTGGATTTGCTTTGTCAGCAGAAACAGCATCTTCTCGACACGAACCAAACTCGTCCAGTCTCAGATACACTACAATGTTTGAGGGCGGAGCTAAGAGACGCTGCTCAGCCAATCAAGACCATTCATGCAAATTAGTTACAAACCTACGTAGAAATGTTACAGAGATGAGACTGGAATTGGGTCCAACGGTAGTCTTTGCACGTTTGCTTTGTAAACACTGGGTCTGTTCTTCCACCTACGTCACGCTTGACCTTTCAACCTGATTACATAATGTGTGTCTCATCACAGCTAGTGCAAGACCAGCATTTGTGGTTAAAAGTATATAAATGTTTATATTGTTTATAAAATGTCGGCTGGTTTGTCTAGATAAGACTCTTATTCCTCGGCTGGATCGTGTCGAGACTTTGAAGCTGCACTGAAACTCACATCTGGACCTTCGACCCGTTGGACCCCATTGAAGTCACTATATGGAGAAACATCCTGGAGTGTTTTCCTCAAAAACCTTCATTTCTTTTCCACTGAAGAAAGAAAGACTTGAACATCTTGGATGACTTGGGGGAGCGTAAATTATCAGGAAATAGTAAATTCTTTAATTCTGAAGTGAACTACTCCTTTAAGATACTGGCAAACAAATCCATACGAGTTGATCACGACCCATAAATACGTCTTTAAAACAACAGAGGCTGAATCTTATTTCCAGCATTCATTTCCTGTTAACATTTACATTTGAACGCATTAGGCAGATGCTTTTATCAAAAGCGACTTGCATTGTATTTCAAGCTACACATTTACATTCTTATCAGTTCTAGCGGTCCCTGGGAATCGAACCCGTGACCTTGGCGTTGCAAGCGCTCTACTGTTTGAGCTACAGGAAAGCTTAAATTTGTTTAATTGTCTTTAATCATGCAGACTACGCACTTTCATTGTTTTGTTAAGCCACACTTTTATTTACCCTTTTTCTTTCTGTTAAAACCCTCTAAAAAAACAAACACCAGAGGACACCCAGGGGCCAAATATAGCCTCTTTCCTCTCTGGACGAGGTGGGGGATTGGAAGCAAAACAAAACACAGCTGTGACTCGGTATCAGAAGTGTGTGACTCCAGCGTATGAGAGGGAGGCGAGACACACCCGAGTGTTTTCCTCCACACATTGAAGGGCCACTTCCGCTCTCCCGCTTCACGGATCACGTTTAACTCCCAATTTCCTCCCAGGTTCGTCCCAGCGGCCCACTTTACCCCCGCCTCCCCCTCAGCGCTGGACACACTCGCCCTGAACTTTCACCCCCACCGTCTAAACTTACCCAACACCCACCGGGCCGAACCACAGCCTCAGAAGTGGGATCGACCTCTGGGAAACTCTGATCCACTTTCCCAACACACACTTCCTTTCACAAGCGCCTCTGCATGGGAATCACACTGGGACGCTGCAATGATGCAACTTTCCATTTATAACATGTGGGCTGGACACTGAAGTAAGAAAACCAGTGTAAAAGCAAGACCAAATGTAGGCAGCTGGGTTTATATAAGCGCATTTCCATTTCTGCATCGAGCATCTGAACACGTTTTTCTTTTTTATAGGATATTCCCACCAAAAACGGTCTACTTTTGCCCTGTAGAGCTTTAAAAAAAGCCAAATACTCTCTGAGCTTTCTCATTTAGCTGCTGCGTATGGAAATTGTATGAAAATTAAAACTTGAGGAAGTGTTATAGGCAGCTGGGTTTATATTAGCAGTGCAACGGGTCTCAGTTGATCGTGATCTGTATGGGTCGGCACGCATGGGATTCGCGGATTAACTGATAAATTTAACCATCACAGACTGAAAGTTTATAATTTGGACGTGTTTTGTCTTGCCAATTTACACATTCAAACTATTTTAAACGCAGAAGAAGAGGCGAAAATCAGGACTTGTTGTGCGTTATCTGTGCACACAGCCTCACACACACACACAGAGAGAGAGAGAGAGAGAGAGAGAGAGAGAGAGAGAGAGTGAGAGTGAGTGAGAACACGTGAGTGAGAGAGAGAGATGTTTCAGGCTGTTTACACGGAAACGGTCTGAAGAGAAAACGCAAAAGTGGCGTTGCGTTATCACTTTTTATTCTGCGTTTAGACGAGCATTATGGGGGGGGGATCTGCGTGCATATGGTGACGCAAAAGTGTGTGAAATTTGATGTAACTTAGTATGAACTCCAGGCGGCTAGGTGGCAATGTGAAGCACTGCCACACAACAACACCAAGTCCGCGCACCTGTGTACAACCTTCCCTGTCTAGCAGACCTTTGTGTTTTTACCCTTTAGACGGGAACGCGACGGTGGAGCGTTTTTAAGATTTCCACTCTGGAGGGTGGTTTCACTTTTTTGCGTTTTTAAGCCCCAAAAATGCCGTCGCCGTCTAAACGAAAGGCACATCTGATAAAATATTTTTCACCCGCGAACGTTCTCGTGTAAACAGGGCCTCAGTCAGCGCTCGAACACCGAATTGATTCCTCTTTTTATTAGTGATCGACCGATGTATCGGTTTACCGATATTTTTACCGATATTTAAGCATTTTCCCATAATCGGGTATCGGTTTTGTAATATCGGATTCGCCGATAAACGGCGCCATCTTGTGGCCGTTTTGAGAATTCCGCCATTGCAGCCCGCGTCTGAGGAGATCAGTCAACAACAACTCTGTGCACAGGTAAAACATATGTTCTGCTTGCTTTGCTTTAATTTTTCAACTTTATTTAACATAACAGACATGCAGAAATGAGATTTGAGACATGAATGCCTGATATAGCCTAGTTTATTTATGCAGCTTGGTTCTAAAAAATTGAGACGAACTCATGGAGTCACGTAGCGTAATCCGTCATGTCCTGCCCCAATAAAGACGTAACTTTACATGAATTAAATAAAACAGACATGAATGAGTGCATGTTGAAAATAAAAGCACTGAATTTAATTCTCTATCAGTTGTATTTGCTCACCATTAGTCTCGAGAAAAAAGTTCGTTCATATTGCTGAGCACTCACTGGGTTGATGATCAGGATGCTCACGGCCACTGAATGAAACTTTTGACAAGATTATCTTGTTTAAACATCCTAGATTATATTATTTACTACATAGCAATTATTTCGCTAATAACGTTACACATCTAAATATACCGCTTTGTGGAAATTAATTATTTATTATCTCCACGCGCGATCGCGGTTGAGTTCTGTGTAAAATAAATGCATAGATAAACAGCACTTTGTCAGTTGGCATTTCATGATCTAGATTCAATCTAGATCATGAAATGTCAACTGACAAAGTGCTGTTTATATAGTCTCGAAAAAAAAAAGTTTGTTCATATTGCTGCGCACTCACTGGGTTGATGACCAGGAATGCTCAAGCACGGCTACTGCATGAAACTTTTGACAAGATTATCTCGTTTAAACAACCTAAACTATATTATCATTTACTGCATAACCATTATTTCGCTAATACAAATCTAAATAAATACCGCTCTGTGGAAATTAATTATTTATTATCTCCACGCGCGATCGCGGTTGAGTAAGTTATATAGTTCTGTGTAAACGCATAGATAAACAGCACTTTGTCAGAAAGGATTTCATGATCTAGACCGACAAAAACATTATTAATAATTAATAACATACTAGTTGGAAAATGCAAATATGCTGTTTTGTTTGTTACTTTCCTGATAATGTTATATTCCAGCTAATATTATTCAGTGAATTAATATTACCCAGTGAATTATTCCTCACTCTTTAAACCTATTAAATGGCACATATAAACCTTCTAAAACTGTTTAAAATGAATTACATTTCAATACAAAATACAATACAAAAAATACCTCCAACATGTGGAACCACTTAAAGATACATCACTCAACTATCTTTGAATATATGTTAGAATAATTTTTGTGCTTTATTTTTTACCTCATCAAAGCTTTTATTTTTAAACAAAGACACTTAGTAACAATGCACTTTATTTTTTGGACTCAGACCCCTCTATTTATTTGTGTATAAATATAAAGTTTTTTATGTATGCAAGGAGGGAGTGATTGTTATAAATAAAATTGTTTGTTCAGTTCATTTGTGTTGTAATAATTGTGTCAAAAACAGAAGTATAACAGTAAATAAATATCGGTTCTGCATATCGGTAATCGGCACATAAACATGCAAATAATCGGTATCGGTATCGGTTATAAAAAATCAATATCGGTCGATCACTACTTTTTATGTTTTCTTGCACTTGAAAGGACACCCGTCTAAATCCCCGTCTCAGCAAGTATTCTCTCGGTTATGTCATCAGTGAACAGTTGAGGAGGAAACCGAATGCGTGTCAGTTTATTCGGTCTTAAAGTGACATCAGCCTAACATTCCTACTGTCGTCTGTCTCATTAATGTTAATAAAACAACAAAATACAGCTTTAACAAAGATGAAACTATATTTAATGTCTACAGAGAACAGTCACTGCATGAGAATCACACTGGGACGCTTCAATAGACGTTTCCATTACAGATTTGCGCAAAACTTTTGCGATTTTTTCTAAATATGGATAAAAAACGATTGCGAAATGACAGCGTTTCCATTAACCGATGTGATGCGACTAAAACGTCATGTTTTCCTCTCGCGATAATCATTCCAAACATCATGGCAACGGACGCTGGTAGGTTCATATAGGCTATATCACAGCCACTGCACTAGACATTACTATTATTAATGGAAGGAAACGTAGGCGTGTTATCCAAGCATTAATGGTGAGGAAAGACCCTTATGAGCGGCTCATATGAGGAGTTTCTGGGTGTTTCTCCCTCAGATCTGCTTCCAGGTCTTGATTGTGCCATTTATTTGAGGTTGAGAATCCAGTATTACTGCAATTCTTTTGTCTTATATGAGTTTAATAAAGAACTCTCGTCCTCTGTCCAAACACACTGCGTCGTCTACGTCAGGTGACTGTAAATGTGCAAAAAATGTTTCCATTGTAGTTTTGCGAAATATTCCTTTTTCGAATTGCTTGATAAACCTCATGCGAGCGTAGAAACTTTTTTGCGATAAATGGGAGTTTTTGCAAAATTGACGTGTTTCCATTGGACGTATTTTCAATTCGCAATTTCAATTTGCGCAATTTGAAGGGTAATGGAAACGCGGCTAATGATGCAACTTTTGATTTTTAACATGTGGGCTGGACATTGAAGTAAAAATGTAGGCAGCTGGATTTATATTATAGCATTTCAATTTCGCGTTGAGCTTCTGGAGGCGTTTTTGCTTTTTTAAATAATATTCCAAAATAAATTTGGCCCTGTCCTCAACTCAACTTTATAAAGCACTTTAAAAACCATTAGAATGGACCAAAGTGCTGTCCATGAGTAGTAAATAACCCTAAAATACAACATCAGAACATGACACCAAGAAAATCACACAACCCATCACACACAGTTCTCAGAACTAATCAAACGCACAAAAGCTTGATAAAATAAGTAAGTTTCAAGTCCTTTTTAAAAATATCAGCGTAGTGTGTGTAAATTGTATGAAAATTAAATCATGAGGAAATGTTGCATGACAGGACAAAGCAATATTGATAAGATCCACCTTCACGCTGAAGATATTTAATGCTTCTTTAATTAATAGAAAGTTTGTTTATTTTTTTTCCATTTATTTGAAATAGAATCTTTTGTCTTTACTGTCAATTTAATGCATCCAACTCCAAGTATTGATTTATTTTATTTCTTCCCCCCCCCAAAAATTATTCTTTCTGACCCCAAACCTTTGAACAATAGTGTATAGGCTAATGTTACAAAAAGTAAATGCTGTTCTTTTGAACTTTCTATTCATCAAAGAATCCTGAAAAAATTTATTGTACATTAATGTTTTCAACACTGATAATAATCATAAATGTTTCTTGAGCATCAAATCCTCACATTAGAATGATTTGTGAAGGATCATGTGACACTGAAGACTGGAGTAATGATGCTGAAAATTCAGCTTTGATCACAGGAATAAATTACACTTTACTATATATTCACATAGAAATAATAATAATAATATTTCATAATATCACTTGGTTTTTATTTATTTATTTAAATAAAATAAATGCAGCTTTGGTGAGCAAAAGAGACTTATTTTAAAAACATTAAAAAATCGTACCAACCCCAAACCTTTAAACGGCACTGGATATATTATTATGCTATAATATAATGCAACTATTTGTGATTAAAGTTATTAGAAAAATGACAGTCACGACCACAGTCTGCTATGGGAGATGTTTAACGGAAAAACAGACCCGGTCTGCATATAGACGGAGTCTCGCCTGAGAGAAGTCAAGACTGAACATACTTTAAGAAACAAGTCAGTGAAAATTACAGTATTTTGAGAGCATTTCCCCCCCGGGTGCGTCAACGGCGGTGCCAACATTCCCTCAGAGGACCCGTCTGGCTCAAACATCAACGTATACTGTAACTCTTCCTCTGCGAGAGATAGGGAGGAACAGATTAGCTAACTAACTTCAGATTTTTTGCGTATACATTATACTCAGGGCTCCCACACCTCGGTTAACTTCAAATTCAAGGACTTTCCAGATCCAATACCCTCAAACTCTAGGACTCAAGCGAGAGCAAGGTTACATCGTGTTACCTTGTAAGATACATTGTTACAGTTTTGCACGGGTGAACGTCATGGCAACGTACGACACAAAGTACCTCACGCGGGAAACACTTAACGTAACACGTAAACGCGCGTAACTAACGTAAATGCGCAAGCTAGTGCACATAGGCCACGAAGTGTTGGCTGAATAACACATTAGCGGATCGGAGGGAATAATACAGAATTTTTTCCATAATTTTTTTTATTATTATTTTATTTAATTTGATCAAAATAAAATTTGCACAAAATAAATTCAAGGACATGTATCTGTGTGTGATTACTTTCAACAGCTTTCCAAAGACTTGATTTTTTTTCTTCATATTCACAAACTTTCGAGGATTTCAAGGACCCGTGGGAACCCTGATTATAGACTCACAATGATCAACGTTTCGGCTGATTAAGATGCACTAGTATCTCTCAATTTGGAAAACTATGAAGGTAAATATGTTTGACAGTTATTCACCAATCGACAGAATAAGGCAAACCGCTTGAAAGTCCAAAATCATTCTTGGCAAAATGGATGCAAACTAATTGAGATTGGAATATTCTGCTCTGCCGGGTGACAGAATATTAGATCTGATTACGGCACGCCTGAAAAATGTTTCTGATTTCACTATTAGATCACCTCCAACCTCACTGGTTCTGTTGACCAAATACAGTCAAACCAACATGTATTCAGACACCTTCAACATCTCTCACATTATCACAGTTTATTCACTATAGTTTAGAAAATGGTAATAAAATATGAGCAGAACTCAGTTGATATTTGACTGGTTTTGTCCGTCCTTCTGTTAGACTGTCTCACACATGAATTATGTTGAATATCTGTCAGCTGTTAAATTTAACTACACAATTAGATAATACCAGTTTAGCTCAACCAATCACCAAGCAATGCTTCATTTTGTTCAGTCTGTGTGTAAAAAGAGCATTAGCAATTAAAGACAAAACACTTCAGCAAAACATGATCAGCTCAAAGTGTCCCAATCATTTCTGGTCCCAAATTTGTATATATTTTACACTGTATGAAGAGTTTTGGGGTATAATATATGTCACTTTATTTCTGCTCTCCTCACTTACACTAATGAGCTATAGTGTCCTGATCACACTAGTGAAAACATATCAGAAATGATATCTGGTGTCTGAATAATTTCTGGTTTGACTGTGTTTGTTTTATGTGAATAAAAGCCTGAATTAAATCTGTTCATCCATATAAAGATTAAACGCTCGATTCGCATGGATTTATTTCACCATCTCTTCATGAACGTTGAAGCTCTGATTGAGTGGACTAAAGTTTACATGCTTTTGGGTGAAAATCCATTTATATAAAGATAATGGAGAATGTACTTGGTCTAACTCACGCTCAGTGTCTAATCTGATAATACGGTGTCAAAACTAAAATAAAGAAATGATAAACTCACACGTTACACAATATCAGAGCTATAAAGCGGTTAAGGTTGTACGGTCATCTTAGCGAGATTAGTGAGTGATGTAATCCATAACAATGACTTATGAAAGGGTTAACCGCTGGTAATCTCACTCAAACCACAACACACACACACACACACACTGGAGGATGCTGACGTCACTTGGCGAGTATGGGATCAATTAAAACACACACACACACACACACAACAGACCCTTTTGGTCTGAAACTTTTCCTCTCATCATTCTCTTTCAAGAGCTAAATATGGAAATATGGTCAAATGAACTCCAACGTCAGATCATCTCTCTCACACACACACACACACACACACACACACACACACACACACACACATCTAAACACGTGTGGAGAATCGAGATGGCCAATTACTGCACAATCTCCAACAGCAAAGTCATAAAGTGCCTGTAATCCTGACAAACGCTAATTATTATAACAACCCTTGGCTTGATTAAAAGTTTCCTCTAGCAGAAAATAATGTCTTCTTACATGATCCACTCAACTGGAGGCTTTACTGAACACACACACACAGTTAATGGACAGTCAATGACCAAAGTGTGTGTGTTTGAGTGGTAGATCGTTTAAGAAGCGTTAGTGTGAATATAGTTATATGGAATATATTAATGTGGTGTGTGTGTGCAGAGGGCGACTACAGCAGTCGTTAGTTCTCGGCTGAACAGTTTCAACATTGAAACATCATTTAATTGGATCATTCTGTCAAATCAACCAAACTTCAGAAACTTCGCAAACCAAATCTGGCTCGCTTTGCATCAACTGATACTTACTGCACTTAAAGAGGAATGTCTGAAGAATAAATATGTGTATCTTGTTTCCCTCTATCAGAAGAATTGCATAAAACAGAACAATCTCTGTGTAGAAATAATATAATAATGCTGTCAACATTCTGAATGTTTTCGATCCCTGTGATTTGGCTCCAAATCTCAGGTGAAAATGGTCATTTTGACCCTGGATTACTCAGTCAATATACATCTGTGACATTTAATATTTTGGCTTTCTGCTTCATTTATGGATTTCTTTCACCAGACAAAAAATGATCCAAATCTAAAAAGTTGGGTCTTGTTGAGTTGACACGCACTGACCCAATTCTAAATGGTCTTAAAAAGCTGAAATGTTGACGATCTGTATGAAAAGGAACATGTTGAAACAACTTAATTTGCAAAATGGAAACAAAACATTTCAACTGTGATCCACGAAATGCAGGATGGTTGTATTCGTTATATATTGTTGCTTTGAACGGATACTACATACACAAATATTAAACATATTTTAATTAAAAACTTAATTTACTAGAAGATCTAGTTCCTGACATAACAGAAATGTGCTATGTAGAAAATAAGCGATTTTCGTGGTTCTGACCAATCAGAACTCAGGAGTGGAGCTCTGCTGGCTCCTGATTGGCCAATCCAATGTTCCAAACGTTCCAAGCCACAACAGAAAACTCAAGTAGACTAAATAAACATATTAGATAAATAAATCATATATTTTCCTTTACAGTAAAACGCCTTGTCGCAATCCCTGTCACGACACACTAGTTCATGTTAACAGGACAAACCCTTTCTAAACAAAACGGGTTGTTGATTTTGCAAAAGGCTGATTAGTGGTGACTGCAAACTGATCAATAAAGTGCATTCAGCTGATGATGACAATCAATAATCAGCTTCACTAAAACATGATCACTGCAGAACAAACTGCATTTTACCAAATATACATTTTCACTTTTTGTATGGAACCCGATTTCTGCCACATAAGAAACAAATCAAAAGGATATAAAGTGTCAAAATTATGAGATTATAGTCGAAATTGACATGATGATATGAAATTATGACATATTATGTGTCATAATAATTGAGATAATAGTCGAAATGATGACTTACTAAATGACAATTAGGATTAAGCCATAGTTATGAGAATAAAGGTGAAATTAAGATAAGTCATAAATTCAATTTATGTGAATTTCGATTTCCCATGTAATCATTTCGAATTTTCATCTAATTATGACATAGTTATGACACATCTAAATTGTCACACTAAGTCATATTTTTACTAGCATAGATTATGAGAATAAAATTGAAATAGTGAGAAACAAAATCGATTTCGAATTGTCATCTCCTATAAATCATATAGTATATCATAATAATGCCACCTTTTTGTCATGATTATAAACTATTTTCTACTATGGGTTTCCATAATTCGCTTGTTCCCAGAAGTAATTCGAAGTGAAGCGAGTGCCTGAAGCGCGTTCACACCTGATTGAGATCCTGGTCCGTCAGCAGATGCAGTTCTCGAGGCTTGAAGCAGTTCTGACATTTGCTTTTGTTGAAAATGTTCGCTTGAAATTTCCTACACGTGTTTTCCTTCGCGCTCGACATCGTATTCCTGTACGTGTGCGCGTCTCAAGATCCCAACAGCGAAAAGGAGGAGGCAGAAGACGGTTATAATCCCGATGCTCTTTCATCCGATTCTTGACATGCAAAACATGATCAGCAGCTTCTTTACACCTGGATATCTCCTCTCTTCGCGGACTAGTCCGACAGCAGCAGCAGAGTGTGTGTAGTTTAACGTTATATAAGCAGATCTCTGGTTAATGATGTGGTTGAGTTCATGGCCTGCCTCACAAAGCGACTCTCTAATCTCATTTCTGCGCGAATCAATGCTGGAATTGTGCAAGCGGTAAACAAAGCGATTATTTCACGTGTTCCTCAGGGAAAATTAAACTGGATCTTTTAGGAGGTGATGGAAAAGTAACGGAAAAACTGGAGGTATATCCTGGTTTTTAATCCCAAAGGCAAATTCTCTCTCCGGCTCGAAGTTTAACGTTAGTTAGCGTCAGTTAACGTTAGCTCGCTAATCAAGCCTCTCCCGCTGCTCGTTTAGCGGAGCTTTAAAAATCCCTCTGTTCGGTGAACCTGACATGTTATCCTCCTCCGGTTCCGTACATGTCTTCTGTCAGACGTTACGGCTCCATGATCAGCGATAAACGCCTGGTTTAAAGGGTTTTCCAGGGCGAACAGGGTCTGTTTTCTCTCCCCTCAGCCGCGCTCGAGCTTTCCCAATGGAGGGAGGTCGCGCGAGCCGCTGCTGGAATTTCTTCTGATCTCGCGAGAGTTCGGAGCGCGAGAGCAGGACTGATCTCGAGATGTCCACCCTGTGGCCACTACTGAGTGAGCATGGAGGACTTTCCCCTCAAAAGCATACAGATAAATCAACATTTAAATTATGAGGAAACCGTTGAAATTATGACATACTAAATCCTAAATATGTGAATAAAAAAATAAAAAAAGAAGAAAAATGTCAAAATTATGTCTTTTTATTTTGTCATAATTTCACTTTTCATCTCATGAATATAACTTAGCAAGTACATTTTGACAATAATGACTCTTTAAGTAATCATTTTTACTTTTTGTCATAATTTCGACTTTTATAAGTCAAAATTTACTTTTTTAAGACATCATTTCGAAATGTTGTCTCATAATTTTAACTTTGCATTGTATATTTTTTACTTTTTATGTTATAATTAGGACTGTTTAAGTCATAGTTTCAACTTTCAAATGTGGTAATTATGACTTTTTAAATCGACTTTTTTCTCATAATGACTTTTTATGTCATAATTTCACTTTTTATCTCATAATATGACTTGTCATAATAATAATTAACAAGTCATATTACTTAGAAAGTCATAATTTCGACTTTTTGTCATAATTAAGACTTTTTTTAGTCATGCTTTCTACTTTTTGAGACGTAATTTAGACTTTTGTGTCATAATTGACTTTTTTAAGTCAGAATTTCTCATAATTATGCCAGCATTATATAATTCATAATTTTATCTGTCATAATTTCGACATTTATATGTCATGATTGACTTTTTAAGTCAATTTTGTCTCATAATATTGACTTTGCATTATATAATTTTGACTTTTTATGTCATAATTAGGACTATTTAAGTCATAATTTCGACTTTTTGTCTCATAAAATTTACTTACCATGACAATTTCTGTCATGATTATGACTTTTTAAGTCATGCCTGTAGCTAATTTCAACTTTTTGTCTCATAACTATGTCTTAGTGTGTCATAATCATGATTTACCAAAGTGTAAAATTCAGAGGAATATCCATTAAGATGGGATCTGGAGTAAAAAATAAAAAATAATATACAATTATTATTTTTTAAATGTAATACTGTGAAGCTGCTTTGATACATTCTGTATTGTGAAAAGCACTTTATAAATAAACTTGACTTGATTTGACTTGACAATTATGCAAATACAAAGTGGAAACCTTTATAAAGGCCTATACAGAGACAAAACATTTTTGCAAAGCTTCATCTTTGCAGATAACACATTCACATCACTCATTTCAATACAATATAATATTTGATGAAATATTTCTTATAAAGTATTTGATGCATGCATTTTTGCAACAAAAAAAATCATTAAACTGAACTTTTTTTTTTTTTAAATGGTTTTATCTTTCTTGAGTTCCATTCAAGATATATATATATATGCATTTAACAATATTTTACATATGCATTATCAATTAAAAAAATGTAACACAACTAACCCTAAACCAAACTCCTAACCATAACCCTAGTAAGTAATTGTTTCTACTAAAGGACAGCTTGAAATAATGTGTTTCTACATGAAGTCAGTGGTGTGTGTGATGGACTGCATGCCTCTCCACATGCCTTCAGTGTTCACACACACACACACACACACACACACACGAGCTATTAAAAGAGCCGTGATCCTGCGGACGAGGTTCCCGGCTGAATGAACGGAGGACGACAGGCTTGAGTCTGTTTAAACGGAAAACAACACTCATTTACACTGAACTTAACTCTTTACGCACACTGTAAGTACACTGAAAATAACACAGATTACGCTCGCCTGCGAGGCTTCCTGCGTTTGACACTGTATATATATCTCAGCATTTCAGTCTGTGACTCTGCTTGTGTTCCACTGGGAAATGTTCTGTTAAAATGCAACTTGTTGGTTAAATGACGGCATGCAGCGATGAGGAACATCTATTCTCTTTATGCATGTCCAAATATGAGCTTCTTCTGTGTGTCAGTGTGATATTTATAGAGCATGTCCTCAGACACTGTACTGGAAGGACTGACACATGTTACTGTATATACACACTACTGTTCAGTTTTTTTGTGATTGTTAACAATCATTTCTCAAAACAAAAGCATTTCATGTTTAGAGGCACTTGGTCAACATTCAGAATTGTGTTGTTTATATATTAATGCACATGGGACAGAAACGAAAAGCCATTAAGTTTAGTGGTAACAGGTTAATTAGTTAACATTATTAACTACCTTAGTTAACATGGTGTTTTTATGTCATAATTTAGACTTTTATACGCCATAATTGTCTAAGTTATAATTTTTATGTCATGATTATGATAAAAGTCATGACTTTTATGACCTTTTGTCTTAGTGTGTCATCATAAATAATAATCATAATCATTATCATGATATTCCAAAGCATCAAATTCAGAGAAATATACATTAAGATGACCTGGAGTACAAATAAATAAATAATATAGACCTTATGCGCCTTACCGCCATCTTTAGAATATTGTCTTTGAACTTCCGCTTTTGCGGTCGCTCTGTATATCTCTATGGCGCTGCTGTCCAGGAGTAACTAGCTTTTTAAGTGGATTTACTTAATGTAAAGTTAACGAACGTTATCATGAGGACTGTGATGTTTAAAGCAGGTGACTTAACAAATGTCAGTCGAACGGGAATATTTTAAAACGAGCCGTTCATTAATAAACACGCAGAATCGCTGTGAAAATACAGACCGGAAGTCAAAAGACAACGAGCCAGAGCTGAAAAGGGGCGGGGCTACATAAGGTTAGATTCTATAACTTACAGTTGTCAATTCTGCAAATCAAACATGGAAACCTTTTTTCTGTAATTTAGAAAATTCAACATAAAAACATTCAAAAATAAAAAATTCAGCAAATCAAACATGGAAACGTTTTATATTCCACATATAGGCCTATCCATGTTATAAAGTTGCTAAAGCCATGCATGCGTTGAGGACTGTGTTGTCGTCCTGCAGAAGATGGGTGTCCCGTCTGTGATGGTCCTGCCGCTGATGATCGTCCTGTTCGCAGGAGTTTACTACGTTTACAACGAGGTCCTGCGCTTCATGTCCAAGTCCACGGTGCGGAACAAAGTGGTGGTGATCACAGACGCTGTGTCCGGGATGGGGAGTGGTAATGCTTCATTAGTGCTCTATTAATCACTCATTCACCGCTAAATCAAACAAAGCCAGTATAAACTGGACTTTAGATGGTTCTGATTCCGCTACTCCTGAAAGTAAAGGGTCCAAAAAGGGTGTTTTCAAAAATGACTGATTTCAATTAAATTAATTTACAATATTTTAGTTTGATAATGTCTCTTATTTAATGTTTTGTATTTTTAGGGGATTTTACTGTACTAAATTATATTTATGCCGTAGCTATAATCCATTTAATTAACTTTTTGAGCATTGAACTGAAAATTTGATATATTTGAATATTACATAAATCTCGAATGCTTCGGACCACAGACTGAAGTTTGATCTCTTTGTAAAGAAGAGACTCGGCAGATTATTGCTGAAGTGAAAAAGTTATAGAGTTTTATGTTCATTGTGATGTAAAATGCACAAAAATACTATTTTCAAATTTTCATTTGAAATATATATATATATATATATATATATATATATATATATTCCAAAACACGTTTTACTCTAAAACTGTGAGACAATCAAAGCAACAAACCGAAACAAGTTGTGTTCCAAATTTGAGGTTTATACTGCTTCTGTCCGGGTTCAGTCTCGTCTGTGTTGTCTTTGTTTCATGTCTCTGTGTTTGTGAAAGGCATCTCGGGAACCGCACTCCAATGGTTCAAGTCTTACCTCTCAGGTACGTCCTTTAGGGTATCGTGGAGGGGTGTGGTGTCTAAGATCCAACATCTAGCTACTGGAGTGCCTCAGGGCTCAGTGCTTGGACCACTTCTCTTCTCCATCTACATGACATCACTAGGATCTGTGATTCAGAAACATGGCTTTTCCTATCACTGCTACGCTGATGACACACAACTCTACCTCTCATTCCAGCCAGATGATCCGACGGGAGCTGATCGTATCTCAGCCTGCCTGACAGACATTTACTGCTGGATGAAGGACCATCACCTTCAACTAAACCTTGCAAAGACAGAGCTACTCGTGGTCCCGGCCAACCCAACACTTCACCACAACTTCACCATTCAGCTAGACTCGTCATCCATAACTCCATCAAGGTCAGCCAGGAATCTTGGTGTAGTAATTGATGATCAATTGAACTTCACAGACTACATTGCTAGAACTGCCCGGTCCTGTAGATTTGCCTTGTACAACATTAGGAGGATCAGGCCCTTCCTATCAGAGCTACACAACTCCTTGTCCAAGCGCTAGTTTTATCCAGACTGGACTATTGTAATGCTCTCCTGGCTGGTCTTCCAGATTGCACAGTCAAACCTCTGCAACTGATCCAGAACGCCGCAGCTAGAGTGGTCTTCAACGAGCCGAAGAGAGCACACGTCACTCCTCTCCTCACTAAATTGCACTGGTTGCCAGTTGCCGCTCGCATCAACTTCAAGTCACTGACGTTTGCCTACAGAACAACCACTGGTTCTGCTCCCTTTTACTTAAACTCATTACTTCGGACTTATGTGCCATCCAGAAACTTGTGCTCTGCAAGCGAACAACATCTTGTGGTGCATCATCTCAAAGAGGCACAAAATCTCTTTCTCGGACCTTCACCATGACTGTTCCCTGCTGGAGGAATGATCCAACTCAACCAGAGCTGCTGAGTCCATAGCCACTTTCAAGAAACGGCTGAAGACGCTTCTTTTTCGACAGCACTTCATCCAGTAATACTAACACTTTCTCTTCTATTCTATTGTATTCTGTTCTATAATAAAAAATATTTTTTTTACATTTACTGCATTTGGATTAAACTGAGAAGGGTCATAGCACTTGCATATTGTCGTCCTACTGTTAGTTTCACTGCTTCTATTGTTCTCATTTGTAAGTCGCTTTGGATAAAAGCGTCTGCTAAATGAATAAATGTAAATGTAAATGTTTGTGTTGTGTGTCAGCACGGGGTTTGTGTTTGTCCTGCTTTTGTTCCGCCTCCTTGTTTCCCGTTACGTCCCCTTGTTTAGTCCTTGTCTAGTCCTCATTTGCTTGATTGTTTTCACCTGACCCTCATGTGGTGTGTGTGTGTGTGTGTGTGTGTTATTGCTCAGCTTGTCAGTCAGTTATATCTTTGTATTAATTTTCTTTGTTCCTGATTTTTATTCTAGTCAAATCCTAGTCTTTATTTTGCTCTAGTTCTTCCAAGCTTTGGTTCACCTCTTGTTTTTGCTTTTGTGAACTAATCTTTTATTTATTTTCTCTTTAGCTTGTCTTCAAGGCTGCAGTCTTGTTTTATTTCTTTGTTTACAAGTTCCAGTTATTCATTTATATAACTTATTTTATTTTATTTATCTGAATCCTGACAGTATCTGTTCAAGAAGCACCAAACACTGTTGTCGTGCAAATTTCCTTCCACTAGAGGAAATTCGTCTCCATTAGTTTCCAATGTGCTGATATTTGACAGAGAACAAAACAAGTGACAGTTTTTTTCAGCGTCCATTTAACCTTTTTTACGCAATGTCCATGAATTTATTTTTGTGTGTGTTTAAAACCTTTACCAAGTTTTGTACCATTACGATGAAGTAAAAAAATAAAATAATAATAATAATAATAATTCGGTCACAAATGACCAAAGAGCACCGGAGGGTTATGGACATTTTAATAATTTAACCTTTTGTGGAAATTCTCCTTGGATGGTTCTTTAAGGAAACATATAGGGCTTATAAAGAACCTTTATTTAAACATTTTAAGAGATAGTAATAGTATGGTTACACCTTGTAATAATTTCAATAAGTACGTTTTATGAGTATTTTATGATGTACAATAAAAATGTTCCGTGGATCACAGAACGCAGAGTCGGCTTCAGTCACCATTCACTTTCAGTGCATCTTATGAATAGTGAATGGTGACTGAGATTGTCACATCTCCTTTGACAGTGGACAATATAAGAGTTATATACAGAATGTTTTATAATATCTTTTGGAGATATATTTTCTGCACAATAAAAAGTGTCAGTCTTTACAAATGGAAAATAACCTCTAAAAAAGCAATGAAAAGTAGTGTGTATGACTTATGCACAATATTCAAAGCCTTTAGTTATTCACAGAAAATGTTGCGTTTCACAAATTTCATAACGTCACCATCAGTGACAACAAACACCATCGTTTATCATGTCTCGTAACTGAACATGCTTTTTTAATGCTACATTTTTTGTCATTTTTGGTCATAAAGAGGCATTTGTAACACTTTAATATTTTTTGTTAATATTTTTTGTTAATGTTTTTATGTAAGTTATTATAATATGGAAGTTATTATGAAGTTTTCCAAGTATTGTGATCAAAGCATGTTATTTAGAGTAAGCTTGTGTTCACAATGTTCTATACAGTGTGATAGTGTGCATTTTTTATTATTTTTAAAGTCAGTTAAAAGTTCTTTAGAAACAGTGGCTTTAAGTTTATGCAACTGTACAGGACAGAGAGCAAAGACCTGAAAGAGAGAGGTTTCAGATTATCAGAGAGAGAGCAGACCACACAAAGCACTGGACTGATAAGAGTCCACACACACACACACACACACACACACACACAAGGAACGAGCAGAGAACACCTTTATCATGTTTTTGCTCATCCTCCATTATTTCTGTATCTTTAGCATCTACTTTTAAAGGTTTCCATTTGTTAACATCAGTTAACTACATTAGTTAACACAAACTAACAGATAAAAACCCTTCTAAAGCATTTATTAAGCACTGTAACAAATATATTGCTCATGTACTATCTCCCAGTTGATGTTGTATGGTCAGTGTGAGCAAACATTGATGGACAAAGATTGGTGTCAATATGACAAAGCTTTGCAGAGTTACAGCCTCAGATTTGGAGTTATTTGTGAACGATTTAGTCGATCAAAAAGCTTTTAATGAATTGTTGCCAGCTTGGTCTGAAGATGATCTGGGACAATTTTTGGTGAAAATCGGACCGATAGTCTAGGAGTTAGAAAAAGTTCAAACAATTTTTATTTTTTTCATTTCTCCTGACCAGTAGGTGGCGCTGTGCCGTAACGATGCAAGTAGCCTCAGGTCATGCTTATGATGACATGTACCAAATTTCGTCTCAATGCGCTAAAGCGTTGCAGAGATGTAACTTCGAATCCAATTTGGCGAGCTTATTGTCAAATTCGTTGGCTTGTTATTCGATAACGGTTGGGTTATTAAAAATCTTCTAAAAACTTTGTGCCAGCATGGTCTGAAGATGATCTGAGCCAGCTTTATTTAAAAAAAAAAAGAGGTTTATCTGAAGATTCAAAATGGTGGAAACATTTTCATGATGGAAATGTAGTTTCTAGCCCTTGTGGTTCAAAAGTTATTAGAGCATAAATGACAATGACAAAAATTCACATTTAGGAGATATAAGCATTCAAAACTTACAGTCTCTCACTTCCGCTGGAATGGATCACCGCAGACTTCAGCTTCTCATCACATCTTCTGTCCAATCAAATGCTCTCTAGAATGTAAAGCTCCGCCCCCTGTGCTACACCACCTGACCAAAGCGAGCGTTGACGCGTCACAGAGCCATATGGGTTAGAGAAGTGTGTTCGGTTGCTCAAACGCTCGAGTTTTACTCTGTTTTCCAACTGTACGTTGGTTAAGAATGAAATGGCTAGAATATATTCACATTGAATCCAACGTATCATCAACGCTCGGATTCGCTTCCATGGTGCTGATCTGAAATCTAAAGTAAATTAGACCCAGACAGCAACATAGTGTCGGCCCAGATCCGGCCCGGGTCTGGTACGCGTGGAGTCCACATGTGGGCCGACACTATGATGCTGTCTGAGGAGCCAGTGGTTCCAGTGTGTTGGAGTGTGTGCTCTGTGTTCTCCAGTGTTTCTCCTCTGATTGTCTGTCTGTTGGTGTTGTTCAGAGTGTGCCAGACTGTTCCACGCCGGCGGGGCGAGGCTGGTTCTGTGCGGGCCCAGCTGGGACAAGCTCGAGTCCCTGTACGATTCGCTGAGCAGTGGATCAGACCCCAGTAAAGTGAGTATAAAGTACAGCACAGAACTCATTCTTAAAGGGACAGTTCACCCAAAAACTGAAAATTAGCCCATGATTTACTCTCCCGCATCCTAGGTGTATTTGACATTCTTCTGTCAGATGAACACAATCAGAGTTATATAAAAAAAATGTCCTGCCTCTTCCAGGTTGAAGTGGAATCCGTATGTTCATTTGGCCTGAAGCTAGTTATTTTAGTCAATAAAGTTTTAAATATGGATATTTTTCTTACACAAACGCATGGCTTCGCTTCAGAAGGCCTTTATTAACCCGCCGGAGCCTGTGTAGCACTTTATGATGGACAGATGCACTTTTATGATGGACAGATGCACTTTTATGATGGAGAGATGCACTTTTATGATGGACAGATGCACTTTTATGATGGACAGATGCACTTCTATGATGGAGAGATGCACTTTTATGATGGATAGATGCACTTTTATGATGGACAGATGCACTTTTATGATGGACAGATGCTCTTTTATGATGGACAGATGCACTTTTATGATGGACAGATGCACTTTTATGATGGACAGATGCACTTTTATGATGGACAGATGCTCTTTTATGATGGACAGATGCACTTTTATGATGGACAGATGCTCTTTTATGATGGACAGATGCACTTTTATGATGGACAGATGCACTTTTATGATGGAGAGATGCACTTTTATCATGGATAGATGCACTTTTATGATGGACAGATACACTTTTATGATGGATAGATGCACTTTTATGATGGATAGATGCACTTTTATGATGGATAGATGCACTTTTATGATGGATAGATGCACTTTTATGATGGACAGATGCACTTTTATGATGGACAGATGCACTTCTATGATGGAGAGATGCACTTTTATGATGGATAGATGCACTTTTATGATGGACAGATGCACTTTTATGATGGACAGATGCTCTTTTATGATGGACAGATGCACTTTTATGATGGACAGATGCACTTTTATGATGGACAGATGCACTTTTATGATGGAGAGAGGCACTTTTATGATGGACAGATGCACTTTTATGATGGAGAGATGCACTTTTATGATGGAGAGATGCACTTTTATGATGGACAGATGCACTTTTATGATGGACAGATGCACTTTTATGATGGACAGATGCACTTTTATCAGATGCACTTTTATGATGGAGAGAGGCACTTTTATGATGGACAGATACACTTTTATGATGGAGAGATGCACTTTTATGATGGAGAGATGCACTTTTATGATGGACAGATGCACTTTTATCAGATGCACTTTTATGATGGAGAGATGCACTTTTATGATGGATAGATGCACTTTTATGATGGACAGATGCACTTTTATGATGGAGAGAGGCACTTTTATGATGGACAGATGCACTTTTATGATGGAGAGAGGCACTTTTATGATGGACAGATGCACTTTTATGATGGAGAGATGCACTTTTATGATGGACAGATGCACTTTTATGATGGAGAGAGGCACTTTTATGATGGACAGATGCACTTTTATGATGGAGAGATGCACTTTTATGATGGACAGATGCACTTTTATGATGGAGAGATGCACTTTTATGATGGACAGATGCACTTTTATGATGGAGAGAGGCACTTTTATGATGGACAGATACACTTTTATGATGGAGAGAGGCACTTTTATGATGGACAGATGCACTTTTATGATGGACAGATACACTTTTATGATGGACAGATACACTTTTATGATGGACAGATGCACTTTTATGATGGACAGATGCACTTTTATGATGGACAGATACACTTTTATGATGGACAGATGCACTTTTATGATGGACAGATGCACTTTTATGATGGACAGATACACTTTTATGATGGACAGATGCACTTCTATGATGGAGAGATGCACTTTTATGATGGACAGATACACTTTTATGATGGACAGATGCACTTCTATGATGGACAGATGCACTTTTATGATGGATAGATGCACTTTTATGATGGACAGATGCACTTTTATGATGGACAGATGCACTTCTATGATGGAGAGATGCACTTTTATGATGGATAGATGCACTTTTATGATGGACAGATGCACTTTTATGATGGACAGATGCACTTTTATGATGGAGAGAGGCACTTTTATGATGGAGAGATGCACTTTTATGATGGACAGATGCACTTTTATGATGGACAGATGCACTTTTATGATGGACAGATGCACTTTTATGATGGACAGATGCACTTTTATCAGATGCACTTTTATGATGGAGAGAGGCACTTTTATGATGGACAGATACACTTTTATGATGGAGAGATGCACTTTTATGATGGAGAGATGCACTTTTATGATGGACAGATGCACTTTTATCAGATGCACTTTTATGATGGAGAGAGGCACTTTTATGATGGAGAGAGGCACTTTTATGATGGACAGATGCACTTTTATGATGGAGAGAGGCACTTTTATGATGGACAGATGCACTTTTATGATGGAGAGAGGCACTTTTATGATGGACAGATGCACTTTTATGATGGAGAGATGCACTTTTATGATGGACAGATGCACTTTTATGATGGAGAGAGGCACTTTTATGATGGACAGATGCACTTTTATGATGGAGAGATGCACTTTTATGATGGACAGATGCACTTTTATGATGGAGAGATGCACTTTTATGATGGACAGATGCACTTTTATGATGGACAGATGCACTTTTATCAGATGCACTTTTATGATGGAGAGAGGCACTTTTATGATGGACAGATACACTTTTATGATGGAGAGATGCACTTTTATGATGGACAGATGCACTTTTATGATGGAGAGAGGCACTTTTATGATGGACAGATACACTTTTATGATGGAGAGAGGCACTTTTATGATGGACAGATGCACTTTTATGATGGAGAGATGCACTTTTATGATGGACAGATGCACTTTTATGATGGATAGATGCACTTTTATGATGGACAGATGCACTTTTATGATGGATAGATGCACTTTTATGATGGACAGATGCACTTTTATGATGGACAGATACACTTTTATGATGGACAGATGCACTTTTATGATGGACAGATGCACTTTTATGATGGACAGATGCACTTTTATGATGGACAGATGCACTTTTATGATGGACAGATGCACTTTTATGATGGACAGATACACTTTTATGATGGACAGATACACTTTTATGATGGACAGATGCACTTTTATGATGGACAGATACACTTTTATGATGGACAGATGCACTTTTATGATGGACAGATGCACTTTTATGATGGACAGATGCACTTTTATGATGGACAGATGCACTTTTATGGAAACTTTTTTATTCAAAACAGAAACGGCCATTCACTGCCATTATAAAGCTTGGAAGAGCCAGGACATTTTTTAATATAACTCAGATTGTATTCGTCTGAAAGAAGAATGTCATATACACCTATGATGACTTGAGGGAGAGTAAATCATTATTGGGTGAACAAACCCTTAAACTTCAGACCCGAAGCTTCACATTCTCACTTTGATCACGCAGTCTCTTCACTTTCAGGGTTTTTCTAGTTCAAACCATGTGTCTCGGTCAGTGTTTCTTCCTCTGTCATGAACAATGGCAGGATTTCCTGACAGCTGAACGTCCACGAGTCTGAAACGCTGTTCCTCTTCACTGCATCACAAACAACATGTTGAACATGTTTATTAAACATTAAATTATGATTTATGATTATGATTATTACATATGATTATGCAGTGTTAAAGACATTAATCATTAAAAGCACTCACTGTTAATTTGATCAAAGAACAGCAGAAAATAATTTTGCTCCAGTAAAGATATATAAATATTTACAAAAATATATATATATTTCTCTCTTTTTCTTCTTCTGTAAACTAAGTTTGTTGTTTGTTGAATTCTCTCTCTCTCTCTATTTATTATATATATTTAACTAATCGTATGTTTAATTAAATATATTAAGTTTACAACATACTGTATATATATATACATATATCACTTTACAAAAGTTTGGGGTTGATAATATTTTTTTATGTTTTTGAAAGAAGCTGCTTCTGAAGTCTCTTATTTGATCAAAAATATAGTACAAACAGTAATAATGTAAAATTATTTTCTATTTTAATATATTTTAAAATGTAATTTGTTTTTGAAAGTTGTATTTCTTATATTACTGAACCCAAAGATAATTCTAAGATAATCACAATTGAAAGATAATCTGGTTTCCTACTCTATCTATCGTCCCTGTTTCCCAGACTTTCACACCGAAGCTGGTCCTGCTGGACTTCAGTGATACGGAGAGCCTCTCGGACTCGATCGCGGAGATCTGCGAGTGTTACGGGTGTGTGGATGTGCTGATCTGCAACAGCAGCATGAAGGTCAAAGCACCCGTGCAGGATCTCTCCCTAGAGATGGACAAGACCGTCATGGACGTCAACTACTTCGGGCCCATCACGCTCGCCAAAGGTACACAGTCAAAGATGATCGGGATTTTAACGGTAACAGACTGTAGAAATGCTACGGTGAAAAACTGTTAATTGGTTAACAGAAAGTTTACGGTGAATAACTGTGATCGATCTAGCCATATACATCATGTAATGTAATTTTACAGTAAAATACCGTTAAATTTACAGTATAAGTGAATTAAGAACGTCATTTTTTAAATGTCATGTGTGTCAGCATGATGGTGTGTGTGTGTGAATGACACTGTGCAGCTTCTATATATCAATATTAACTCTCTTGTGGAAAAGCTGCTTGTGATGAGCTTTGATTGATCATGTGACTCTCATCTCCACTGTGATTGGTGGTTGTCAGTGTATTACAATGGTACAAAACAGATATTAGTACTTCAACAGGTCGGTAAATTAACATTATATCAGATAGTGAAATACGGTAAATTTAAGTTACGTCTGTAAAACCTAAAATGTTGCTACCGTATTTTTACTGTAAATTTCTGGAAACCACAGCGGCAGTTTTTTACCGTAAATTTAACAGATTTTTTGTTTACAGTGTAGAGCGAGGAACGTGGCCAGCGTTTACTGGTGGAAAGGATGATAAAAAGAGCTGCTTGTTTTTGTTGCAGGCGTCCTGCCGTTGATGATCACCAGACGGACGGGTCAGTTTGTGTTGGTCAACAGCATCCAAGGGAAACTGGCTCTTCCATTCCGAACCTGCTGTAAGAGTCACTGCACAGAAACACCGTTTACATGAAGCACATGTGTTTTTGCATGTAGAGTCTTTCCTTAAAGTCATTTTATCCCTTAAATCTCATCTCTGATCACCAAAATGGCATATTTAAAAGTTTTTTCCTTGAAAAAACATTCTTGATGTCTTAAAATATCTTGAATGTAACTCGACACCCTCGCCTCATTTAGTATGCGCGGTTCTATGAATATGCAAATGAGCCCCGCCTCCACTCACTCACTCAGCTCAGAGATCCACTGGTTGACGATCACACGTTGATCTGATTGGTTACAAGGTAGTTTGTGACGTCAGAAACACCAGCGATTTCAAAGCGTGTTTTTGAGACTGTCTTTGGTTCACTGCAGTTTTAAGGAGGAAATACTCAGCAATGCTGTCGACTTATGAACTTACACATGGTTTGTCTTAAAGCATATTGAAAACACCACATAGACACATAAACAACATTAAAAGCTGGATTAAAACACTTTCAAAATTCGTGTATCCGAGTGAAACGCTTCTGGAACAAGAACAAATGTGGGCGGGGCTTGATTGTGTCTGTGGGGAATTGATTGGATGGTTGTTTTTTGCTATTGGTGGATCTCATGTGAGTGACAGGTTGCCCCGCCCTCGTCGTCAGAGAAGAGAAGTCGCTGTTATTCTGATTCAAGATTACCAAGAACATTAATGATGTGCACAGATAAATCATTTATAATAAACACTGCAATATTCAATCAATTTTGATTTCTGCCTAAATGTGTGTTGAAGACGCTGCCTCCAAGCATGCGGTCCAGGCGTTCTTTGACTGTCTGAGAGCGGAAGTGGAGGAGTTCGGGATCTCCGTCAGCACCATCAGCCACACCTTCATTAATGCCACGCCCACTGAGGCCACGCCCCCCGAGGCCACTAAAGCCCCGCCCACTAAAGCCCCGCCCACCAACCGCCTCTGGGCCTGTGAGTAGCGCATCCGTCACTGACTCACTGTCGAGCAGCAGCAGGAACATACAATTACCTGAAGTTAGTCGTTCAGTTTGTAAAGTAAGAATGCTGGCATACACCCTTGGGTACACCTGGTTCCTGACGCACCTTTGCTGAAAGCGAACTGTATTTGAGTCACGCACATTCTGTTGGTTACACACCTTCAAAAACCCAGTGAACAAGAATATAAGGGATCATCACGAGTGTTGCAGTTGGAAGTGATTCATGATATTCATTGAAGTATGCAGGAAAACATGTGTATATATATGAAGAGTTCAGATGCAAAAGCCTCTAAGCCATCTGAAATATTCTTCTAAAATTATCATTTTTATCAAGCTTGTATATTTAAGTTTCAGTAATTTCACTTAAATGGCAATGAAAATAACCTATTAGTTGTCATTTAAGTGAAATTACTGAACTTAAATATAACTCTCCATATATATATATATATATATATATATATATATATATATATATATATATACATACATACACACACACACACACACACACACACACACACACACACACACACACACGTTTTCCTGAATGGATATGCAATATATATACACACACACACATTTTGTCCTGCATACTTCAATGAAAATTATGAATATGTATAGTATAGTATATATATAATCATGAAAAACTGGAAAAATAAATAAAAATGGTACATGACAAAATTTGAGCATAAAAAAAAATCATGTTCAGAATGTAATTCAAATATATATAGTATTTTTACACACACATTTTTTCCTGCATACTTCAATGAAAATTATGAATATGTATAGTAATATAGTATATATATAAAATCATGTTCAGAACATTTGGCCAGGTTTTGAACAATCAAGGGCCTGGAAAACATTCAACAAATCTATAACAAATTGGAAAAAAAGGCAATCCCAGAATGCACTGCGACAAGCTCAGCGATAAAATAGCAGACGATTCAAGAGAATGTTTAATTGTATTCAATTCTGATAGGTATTGATTAGACCCAATTATTTGTCTTTTTATGTTTATTAGAGGATCATTTTGTTAGTTTATGAGCTGAAATCAGATTCTGTTGGGATCATATGGGTTATGCGTGTGACGTCACCATCAGCCGGAGTGTCTGCGGTTACACACACTGAGTGGCAGAAACACTGAGAGGCTCATATAAACCTCAGGAAACTGCATGGCAATATCCACGGATCACTGGATCTTCGGGAAGTTGTAAGAAACACTATATCGAGTCCAACCTTTAGTTTAAACTGATAATTGTCTGTTTTACTGGTGTTTTCACAGTTTCCACTATTAAATCCAGTCACTCAGCAGCTCTTCTGCCACTCAGAGTGTGTTCCCACAGGAAAGTGACGTCACTGCATTCCCTCTATAAAGACTGTGTCAGTTACATCGTTACACCAGTAGATGGCGACAAGTTACTGATAAAAATATATTTGTCATTGAATCATTCAAGCAAGAGATTCGTTCAAAAACACTGATTCATCCAGTTACGAAACAAGTGTTTATGAGTGAGTCATTGAATCATTCACTCAAACTGATTTTAAAAAAATAATTAAATTAAATCAAATCAAATCAAATCAAATTTTTTTTAAATAGACTTCAGCAGTTGACATTTTGTCAGAAGCTCTAGTAAATTGAATGTTATATTGTTTAGTAGTCCGGGAGAATCGTGATCTCTATTTTAAATGGTGATTCTCAGCTCATGCAGAATCGTGCAGCTCTGCTTGTTTACTTCATCACAGATATTGTCACTTGATATTAGTATAACAACCTCTGCAAGATTACACAAAATATTACACTTATATTAAAGATACTTTCTCTGAAAACAAGTCTAAATCTTATTCACTGTTGTTTTTCGAGTAAATTTATCTTAAGGATTTTAATTAAATATTTTTTCCGAAAATACTCGCTACTTGAAATAAAATACACATGAACTGAAATATTTTAAAAAATGAAAAGACATTTTATTTCATCTAGTTATCAAAATATTTATTATTTTCATTTAGTTTAACATAATGATGTACTAAAGTAACTAAAACGAAAATAAAAATGAAGGCTGTGTTTTGGAATGAAGCAACTGACTGTGATTTGTGTCAGGTGTCGCAAGTAAGGATTTTGTGTGTAAGCAGTTGAAAAAACCTGTAAACAAAATGCCTTTGGTCCCCTCTGAGGCCCTGTCCCAAGGCCCTGTCCCAAATGGTGCTCTTCATGTGGACTTCCGGTCTCGTGGATGTGGTCGCGTGCTCGCCGAGTCTACGAGTCCATAGGCCGTCCCAGTCAGGATTTTAAAGGTCCCATGACATGAAATTTTCACTATCTGAGGTTTTTTAACATTAATATGAGTTCCCCTAGCCTGTATATGGTCCCCAAGTTTCAAAAAATTTCAATCGGTGTAAATCGAGCTTTTGCTATCTTTCTCTGCCTTTGAGAAAATGGAGGCTCATACGCACTGATCTTGAATCTCCTCCTTATGACGTCATAAGGAGGAAATGTTACCTCCCCTTTCTCTGCTTTGCCCGCCCAGAGAATATTTTCCGCCCATGAGAAAATGCGCTAGGAAGTAAGAACGCGCGCGCGCGATTTTAGTTTGTCCACGAGAGATATCATGGCTTTTGAGCGAGCGAAGCATAACAATTGCTCAATAATTGGATGTACAAATGAACACCGAAGGGTCAATACAGAGCTGGGCTTGCTGAACGTCTGAAACTAAAGTCTGGATCACTCTCTTTGGCTCAGCTACACACCTCGGACAAGTAAGTCAACTAATGATATATAAGTGTGTTGCTTTACTGTTTATGGTTACCTAGATTGTTACACGTAGAATGTGGCTGTAACATTAGCTATGCAGTTTATGTGTGTGAATACACACACTGTAACGCGAGTGTTGTACACGTCTTTGTTATTTGGATAACCGTTTTCCTGTTGGTTATATGGCGCGCGCTATATCCGCATTTCAAGATCGCAGAGCTTGATGTAATTGTAATAAGATAAATACAGACGTTACAGATCTCTCATGAAAAGGCAACAGTAGGTTAGCGTTAGCTACATGATAATAACTGTAAACCATCCGGATAAAGTACCGTATCCAGACATAATATTTTAAACTAACCATTGGGAAACGTCCTGCTGGAGCCGCTGAGTTGCAACTTCTTCATCTGTTGCTTCTCCATCTGGATCAGATTCTGGGTCAAACTGAAATGCTTGAAAGACTGCGTGTCTTCGTGCCATTGCTATATCCAACGTAAACATGCACGCCACGTTACCGTTGCGCAAGATGGTCAAGGCCACACCCACCCTCCACCTTGCGCCGCCTTTCTCCTCCTCATTAGTATTTAAAGCTACAGACACCGAAACGGCCCGTCTGGAGGAAGCTCATTCTGGGACTGGCTTGTAGTGGCTATAATTCTGCACCGAGGCTGAATTTTTGGAAAGAGATTTCAGATACAGTACTAGGGACCACTAAGGCCTATATTAAAGCCTACAAAAAGTAGCATGTCATGGGACCTCTAACGCTCTGAAGTGTGCTCAGCAGCGCCCCCTATGTACCCTTGAAGCGGTCTTCTGCATAGATGCAGGCTCCACACACTCTAACTACCCAGGAATCCTTGCAAAAGGCCAATCAGAGAACGGATGGGAGGAGATTTCACTCACGGATAATTGTTGACATGCTGAGAAGAAAATATTACGTTTTTTATGACCTAGATGTACATTTTACTAGGAAAACCCAGACAAACTTCTGGCAAATGTAGATTTGCTCTGCAAGTAGTCTGGGAAAGAGCTCATTCAAGCCCATTTCTAATCCGTCCAAATCGAGGCACCAATCAGAAACGTTGAGGCGGGCTTTACACGATAACGATCGCTCTGATTGGTTTTAGGTCTATCCAATTGCGCCCAGAGGCATTTGAGCGACGTCCGTTGGTGACGCCCCTTTGGAAATGAGTTATTAATGAAGCTTTGCCAGACCATAACTCAGTTACTACTGAGAATGGTCTGGTTTTAACCAGGCTAACATTTTACCAGTTGTTGCCTGCAGTTTATACAAACATTATGGTCATCGAGCAGTGGTTGATGTCTCAAACATAATAATAGTGCGTTGAATAATACGATCACATTATGATTCATTAAATAAACAGAACCGAATGTCAGGGCTTGGGTATGAATATTGAAACCTGTAAATTCATCTGAAACTCAAGCACAGTTTCATTATGTGTTCAAATTGTAATCTTAGTTCAAATGGAACATTATGTATTATTATGTACAACTGTATACATCATTTAAATAAGCATGATGTATCTATTGTCTAATGCCCAGGTGGCATACACAATATCAAAATACAGAACTGTAAAGCCGGCTGTGTAGTGGACATGGAGATGAGACCAGACTGTTATCTCCGGCGAGACGATCGAGTCTGTCCCAAAAATACCTCTCAATGCGCCCTCGTGGACTCGAGTCAAGGGCCCTATAGGTCTGCACTACATGACGTCATCAAAGTGTGGACTCTGAGGAGGTCCACAAGTCCAGAGTGTGTCATTTGGGACAGGGCCTGAGATGGTAAAGTGCGACACCTGTTTGGTAGCTTTGGCATTTCCTGCCATCACAAACCCTCTGATGTGTTTCAGATATCTACAGCTGGCTGAACACCCACGGCGTGAGTCCCGATAGTCTGGCGCGTGAGATCGTGAGGACGGTGAACCGGCAGAAACGTGAGGTGCTGCTCGCGCACCCTATCCCGTGGCTCGCACTGATCACGCGCGCGCTGATGCCCGGATGCTTCTTCGCGGTGGCGTCCGCGGGCGTGAGGGACGGAGCCGCCGAGCAGCTCAAGTAGACGGAGCGAGGAGGAACAAGAGGATCTGCTCAGGATAGACAGAATAAAGCAAGGCACTTACAGGTCAATAGAGGAAAGATTTAAAGGGGTGGTTGATTATGATTTGACTTTTCTAGCTTTAGTTAGTGTGTAATGTTTCTGTTTGAGCATAAACAACATCTGCAAAGTTACAACGCTCAAAGTTCAAAGCAAAGGGAGATATTTTCTTTTACAGAAATCGCTTTTTAAGGACTACAACAAACCAGTAGCACCTCACTGCAGTACATGAGATCAAGGGGGCGGAGTTGGATCCAGATATAAGGGGTGGAGATTGGTAGGTTTAGGTATATGTAAGGTGGGAGGAGTTGGATCCAACAAACGGCTGGTAGTGACATCACCAACCCTAGAATTTACATAAACTCCGCCCCCTGAACACGATTTATAGATTATAATGACAGAAAATGCTAATCAATGACTAGAAGATAATTAACTCCACATCAGCAATAAATATTCATCAACTAACCATTCAGAAATGTTGTCTACATGTTGTCACTTCTTGAGTCTCTAAAAGTTTTTGAAATTTTCAGTGTGTGTCTGTGTAAGGTAATCGAAGCTGCTAATAAAACACACACACACACACACAAGCTCTTGAAGCTCCGCCCACTGTGCCAGGAGCAGCAGCTCATTTGCATTTAAAGGGACAGACACAAAAAAAGTGACCCTCAAAAAATGACAATTGTAACATGTTATATAAAAATATCTGTGGGGTATTTTGAGCTAGAGCTTCACACACACACTCTGGGGACATCAGAGACTTACTTTACATCTTGTTAAAAGGTCATTATACCACCCCTTTAAAGGATAGATCTCACCATACTTCCACAGCTCATTAAATGTTTTCCTAAATGCTATGTTTAAATATTTAAATTAGGCATTATCTAATTAAATATGCACTCATTTGCATACATGAAGCCAGGTTCATAATTGGTCTATTCGTAAAATCATGTTATATAAATCAGGCGAATGATGTATGAACAAACTTTCAGAATATAGATATGAATAAAACTGTGTGTAAAGCTGCTAAGTGGAGATACTGACTTAAACTCAAAGCCTTTAAAGATTGAAATCTAAGAGATAAAGTGCAATAAAAGAAACTCTTAAATGTGTATTTGGATGTTTAATTTCCACTTGTCTGAAAGAAGATGTGTGTGTGTGTGTGTGTGTGTGTGTGTGTGTGTGTGTGTGTGTGTGTGTGAGTGAGTGAGTGAGTGTGTTTGAGAGTGTCTGTGAGAAAATGTGTGTGTGAGAGTGTGCGTGTGTGTGTGTGTTTGTGTGAGTGAGTGTGTGTGTGTGTGTGTGTGTGTGTGTGTGTGTGTGTGTGTGTGTGTGTGTGTGAGAGACTGTTTGTGTGTGTGTGTGTGTGTGTGTGTGTGTGTGTGTGTGTGTGTGTGGAGGACCTCAAAACTGAGTCTCGCTTAAAAAAAACTTTATTTTAAATTTTTTAGATAAAATTTTAGAAATGCTGTTTTAATCTGGGCATTTAATGCGACATTCTTTACCTGAAATAAACTTTAATCGAAATACAGATGTAAACAATAAAGCTTGTGCTGTGACATTATTTCATAACTGAAATAACTGCCCTCTTGGATGCTTAAACAATATAAGTTTTAATGTAATACCCACCTTAAAATAGTAGAATATAAATCTGTGTGCATGTCTTAATCCCAGCCATCCAGTGACATATATAGGATGAATTCAGGGAAACTTCCCCCATTAATCTCAATGCCAAAAGTGTCCCAATCGACCTGAGTCCCCTGTTCACTATGAAGGGCTCATTATCAGCCCTACAGGCCGTCAGAGGGAGCACCAGCACTGCTGTCCTGCAGAGGGCAGTAAAGCCACACACACACACACACACACGCACACACACTGATGGATCAATGACACACAACCACTCAACAACATGTGCTTGATGAGGTGGACTGAGACTCACTGTGTCAGGCTTTCATAAGGCATATCAATAATGCATGCAATACATGTCCATTATATAATTTAACTGTGTTATTGCCATACATAAGGGACATTTAAAACACAAAAAACAAGGTGTATTGTATTATGATTTAATAGACAGTCAACTGCAACTTACACAGTATTTAAGTATTGTTGGAATGAGAAAATTGTTAATGTCTAAAGTAAAACAAATGATCTACATATTTATATTATGACTTTATATTTTTATTTTTCAAACTGATTACTGTTTACATTTATCTGAGAAGCCTTATATTGTCCACTTAATGGCAGGTGACTGCATGCAGTGCTATTGGGGCATGTTGTCACATCATATTTAAAGGGATAGTTCGCCCAAAAATGATATTTAAGCCATGATTTACTCACCCTCAAGCCGTTCGAGATGCATATGTCAATCTTTTTTCAGACGAACACATTTTCAGTTATTTTAGAAAATGTCTTAGATCTTTCAGTGGTTATAATGTGAGGCAATGGGGTCCAGCTGCTTCAAGTCCGAGAATGTGCATGCATCCTTCACAAAAATAATCCACCCGGCTCCAGGGGGATAAACGAAGGCCTTCCGAGGGTAATCCGTGCGGTTTTGTCGTAAAAATGTACATATTTAAAACTTTATAAACGAAAATAACTGGCTTCCGGTGGCGGTTGGTGCGTGTTCATGGAGATGGATGCTGGCGTATGACGTAGGACGTAGCGTAGGAAGCGTCGTGACGTAGAACGAACGTAGAGTTTTGTTTTGCTCTGCTCTCTGGCTGCGCTGTCACGTTCGTTCTACGTCACGACGCTTCCTACGCTAGTGTTCAGTGTTTCAGTGTGTGTTTCTGTTTCAGTGTTTCAATGTGTGTTTCTGTTTCAGTGTGTGTTTCTGTCTTTCTGTGTGTGTTTCTGTGTTTCAGTGTGTGTTTCTGTCTTTCTGTGTGTGTTTCTGTGTTTCTGTGTTTCAGTGTGTGTTTCTGTTTCAGTGTGTGTTTCTGTCTTTCTGTGTGTGTTTCTGTTTCAGTGTGTGTTTCTGTCTTTCTGTGTGTGTTTCTGTTTCAGTGTGTGTTTCTGTCTTTCTGTGTGTGTTTCTGTTTCAGTGTGTGTTTCTGTGTTTCAGTGTGTGTTTCTGTTTCAGTGTTTCAATGTGTGTTTCTGTTTCAGTGTGTGTTTCTGTCTTTCTGTGTGTGTTTCTGTTTCAGTGTGTGTTTCTGTGTTTCAGTGTGTGTTTCAGTGTGTGTTTCTGTGTTTCAGTGTGTGTTTCTGTGTTTCAGTGTGTGTTTCTGTGTTTCTGTCTTTCTGTGTGTGTTTCTGTTTCAGTGTGTGTTTCTGTGTTTCTGTGTGTGTTTCTGTGTTTCAGTGTGTGTTTCTGTGTTTCTGTGTGTGTTTCTGTGTTTCAGTGTGTGTTTCTGTGTTTCTGTGTGTGTTTCTGTGTTTCAGTGTGTGTTTCTGTTTCAGTGTGTTTCTGTGTTTCTGTGTGTGTTTCTGTGTTTCTGTGTGTTTCTGTGTTTCAGTGTGTGTTTCTGTGTTTCTGTGTGTGTTTCTGTGTTTCAGTGTGTGTTTCTGTTTCAGTGTGTGTTTCTGTGTTTCAGTGTGTTTCTGTTTCAGTGTGTGTTTCTGTGTTTCAGTGTGTGTTTCTGTTTCAGTGTGTGTTTCAGTGTGTGTTTCTGTGTTTCTGTGTGTGTTTCTGTTTCAGTGTGTGTTTCTGTGTTTCAGTGTTTCAGTGTGTGTTTCTGTTTCAGTGTGTGTTTCTGTGTTTCAGTGTGTGTTTCTGTTTCAGTGTTTCAGTGTGTGTTTCTGTGTTTCAGTGTGTGTTTCTGTTTCAGTGTGTGTTTCTGTGTTTCAGTGTGTGTTTCTGTTTCAGTGTGTGTTTCTGTTTCAGTGTGTGTTTCGGTGTTTCAGTGTGTGTTTCTGTTTCAGTGTGTGTTTCAGTGTTTCAATGTGTGTTTCTGTGTTTCAGTGTGTGTTTCTGTTTCAGTGTTTCAGTGTGTGTTTCTGTGTTTCAGTGTGTGTTTCTGTTTCAGTGTGTGTTTCTGTGTTTCTGTGTGTGTTTCAGTGTGTGTTTCTGTTTCAGTGTGTGTTTCTGTGTTTCAGTGTGTGTTTCTGTTTCAGTGTGTGTTTCTGTTTCAGTGTTTCAGTGTGTGTTTCTGTGTTTCAGTGTGTGTTTCTGTGTTTCAGTGTGTGTTTCTGTGTTTCAGTGTGTGTTTCTGTTTCAGTGTTTCAGTGTGTGTTTCTGTGTTTCAGTGTGTGTTTCTGTTTCAGTGTGTGTTTCTGTGTTTCTGTGTGTGTTTCTGTGTTTCAGTGTGTGTTTCTGTGTTTCAGTGTGTGTTTCTGTGTTTCAGTGTGTGTTTCTGTGTTTCTGTGTGTGTTTCTGTGTTTCAGTGTGTGTTTCTGTTTCAGTGTGTGTTTCTGTGTTTCAGTGTGTGTTTCTGTTTCAGTGTGTGTTTCTGTTTCAGTGTGTGTTTCTGTGTTTCAGTGTGTGTTTCTGTGTTTCAGTGTGTGTTTCTGTTTCAGTGTGTGTTTCTGTGTTTCAGTGTGTGTTTCTGTTTCAGTGTGTGTTTCTGTTTCAGTGTTTCAATGTGTGTTTCTGTGTGTGTTTCTGTGTGTGTTTCTGTGTTTCAGTGTGTGTTTCTGTTTCAGTGTTTCAATGTGTGTTTCTGTGTTTCAGTGTGTGTTTCTGTGTTTCAGTGTGTGTTTCTGTTTCAGTGTTTCAATGTGTGTTTCTGTGTTTCTGTGTGTGTTTCTGTGTTTCAGTGTGTGTTTCTGTTTCAGTGTGTGTTTCTGTGTTTCAGTGTGTGTTTCTGTTTCAGTGTGTGTTTCTGTGTTTCAGTGTGTGTTTCTGTGTTTCAGTGTGTGTTTCTGTGTTTCAGTGTGTGTTTCTGTTTCAGTGTTTCAATGTGTGTTTCTGTGTTTCTGTGTGTGTTTCTGTGTTTCAGTGTGTGTTTCGGTGTTTCAATGTGTGTTTCTGTGTTTCAGTGTGTGTTTCAGTGTGTGTTTCTGTTTCAGTGTGTGTTTCTGTTTCAGTGTGTGTTTCTGTTTCAGTGTGTTTCAGTGTTTCTGTGTGTGTTTCTGTGTTTCAGTGTGTGTTTCAGTGTGTGTTTCTGTTTCAGTGTGTGTTTCTGTGTTTCAGTGTGTGTTTCTGTGTTTCAGTGTGTGTTTCTGTGTTTCAGTGTGTGTTTCAGTGTGTGTTTCTGTTTCAGTGTGTGTTTCTGTGTTTCAGTGTGTGTTTCTGTGTTTCAGTGTGTGTTTCTGTGTTTCAGTGTGTGTTTCTGTTTCAGTGTTTCAATGTGTGTTTCTGTTTCAGTGTGTGTTTCTGTTTCAGTGTGTGTTTCTGTGTTTCAGTGTGTGTTTCTGTGTTTCAGTGTGTGTTTCTGTTTCAGTGTTTCAATGTGTGTTTCTGTTTCAGTGTGTGTTTCTGTCTTTCTGTGTGTGTTTCTGTTTCAGTGTGTGTTTCTGTGTTTCAGTGTGTGTTTCAGTGTGTGTTTCTGTGTTTCAGTGTGTGTTTCTGTCTTTCTGTGTGTGTTTCTGTGTTTCAGTGTGTGTTTCTGTTTCAGTGTGTGTTTCAGTGTGTGTTTCAGTGTGTGTTTCTGTGTTTCAGTGTGTGTTTCTGTCTTTCTGTGTGTGTTTCTGTCTTTCTGTGTGTGTTTCTGTTTCAGTGTGTGTTTCTGTGTTTCTGTGTGTGTTTCTGTGTTTCAGTGTGTGTTTCTGTTTCAGTGTGTGTTTCTGTGTTTCTGTGTGTGTTTCTGTGTTTCAGTGTGTGTTTCTGTGTTTCTGTGTGTGTTTCTGTGTTTCAGTGTGTGTTTCTGTTTCAGTGTGTGTTTCTGTGTTTCTGTGTGTGTTTCTGTGTTTCTGTGTGTGTTTCTGTGTTTCAGTGTGTGTTTCTGTGTTTCAGTGTGTTTCTGTTTCAGTGTGTGTTTCTGTGTTTCAGTGTGTGTTTCTGTTTCAGTGTGTGTTTCAGTGTGTGTTTCTGTGTTTCTGTGTGTGTTTCTGTTTCAGTGTGTGTTTCTGTGTTTCAGTGTGTTTCTGTTTCAGTGTGTGTTTCTGTGTTTCAGTGTGTGTTTCTGTTTCAGTGTGTGTTTCAGTGTGTGTTTCTGTGTTTCTGTGTGTGTTTCTGTTTCAGTGTGTGTTTCTGTGTTTCAGTGTTTCAGTGTGTGTTTCTGTTTCAGTGTGTTTCTGTGTTTCAGTGTGTGTTTCTGTTTCAGTGTGTGTTTCAGTGTGTTTCTGTGTTTCAGTGTGTGTTTCTGTGTTTCAGTGTGTTTCTGTTTCAGTGTGTGTTTCTGTGTTTCAGTGTGTGTTTCAGTGTGTGTTTCAGTGTGTTTCTGTTTCAGTGTGTGTTTCAGTGTGTTTCTGTGTTTCAGTGTGTGTTTCTGTGTTTCAGTGTGTGTTTCAGTGTGTGTTTCAGTGTGTTTCTGTTTCAGTGTGTGTTTCTGTGTTTCAGTGTGTGTTTCAGTGTGTGTTTCAGTGTGTTTCTGTTTCAGTGTGTGTTTCAGTGTGTTTCTGTGTTTCTGTGTGTGTTTCTGTGTTTCAGTGTGTGTTTCAGTGTGTTTCTGTGTTTCAGTGTGTGTTTCTGTGTTTCTGTGTGTGTTTCTGTGTTTCTGTGTGTGTTTCTGTGTTTCTGTGTGTGTTTCTGTGTTTCAGTGTGTGTTTCTGTGTTTCTGTGTGTGTTTCTGTGTTTCAGTGTGTGTTTCTGTTTCAGTGTGTGTTTCTGTGTTTCTGTGTTTCTGTGTGTGTTTCTGTTTCAGTGAGTGTTTCTGTGTTTCAGTGTGTGTTTCTGTTTCAGTGTGTGTTTCTGTTTCAGTGTGTGTTTCTGTGTTTCAGTGTGTGTTTCTGTTTCAGTGTGTGTTTCTGTGTTTCAGTGTGTGTTTCTGTGTTTCAGTGTTTCAGTGTGTGTTTCTGTTTCAGTGTGTGTTTCTGTGTTTCAGTGTGTGTTTCTGTGTTTCAGTGTTTCAGTGTGTGTTTCTGTGTTTCAGTGTGTGTTTCTGTGTTTCTGTGTGTGTTTCTGTGTTTCAGTGTGTGTTTCTGTGTTTCTGTGTGTGTTTCTGTGTTTCTGTGTGTGTTTCTGTGTTTCAGTGTGTGTTTCTGTGTTTCTGTGTGTGTTTCTGTGTTTCTGTGTGTGTTTCTGTGTTTCAGTGTGTGTTTCTGTGTTTCTGTGTGTGTTTCTGTGTTTCAGTGTGTGTTTCTGTGTTTCAGTGTGTGTTTCTGTGTTTCAGTGTTTCAGTGTGTGTTTCTGTTTCAGTGTGTGTTTCTGTGTTTCAGTGTGTGTTTCTGTGTTTCAGTGTGTGTTTCAGTGTTTCAGTGTGTGTTTCTGTGTTTCAGTGTGTGTTTCTGTGTTTCTGTGTGTGTTTCTGTGTTTCTGTGTGTGTTTCTGTGTTTCAGTGTGTGTTTCTGTGTTTCTGTGTGTGTTTCTGTGTTTCTGTGTGTGTTTCTGTGTTTCAGTGTGTGTTTCTGTGTTTCTGTGTGTGTTTCTGTGTTTCAGTGTGTGTTTCTGTTTCAGTGTGTGTTTCTGTGTTTCTGTGTTTCAGTGTGTGTTTCTGTGTTTCTGTGTGTGTTTCTGTTTCAGTGTGTGTTTCTGTGTTTCTGTGTTTCAGTGTGTGTTTCTGTGTTTCAGTGTGTGTTTCTGTGTTTCTGTGTGTGTTTCTGTGTTTCAGTGTGTGTTTCTGTGTTTCTGTGTGTGTTTCTGTGTTTCTGTGTGTGTTTCTGTGTTTCAGTGTGTGTTTCTGTGTTTCTGTGTGTGTTTCTGTGTTTCAGTGTGTGTTTCTGTTTCAGTGTGTGTTTCTGTGTTTCTGTGTTTCAGTGTGTGTTTCTGTGTTTCAGTGTGTGTTTCTGTGTTTCAGTGTGTGTTTCTGTGTTTCAGTGTGTGTTTCTGTGTTTCTGTGTGTGTTTCTGTGTTTCTGTGTGTGTTTCTGTGTTTCAGTGTGTGTTTCTGTGTTTCTGTGTGTGTTTCTGTGTTTCTGTGTGTGTTTCTGTGTTTCAGTGTGTGTTTCTGTGTTTCTGTGTGTGTTTCTGTGTTTCAGTGTGTGTTTCTGTGTTTCAGTGTTTCAGTGTGTGTTTCTGTTTCAGTGTGTGTTTCTGTGTTTCTGTGTGTGTTTCTGTGTTTCAGTGTGTGTTTCTGTGTTTCAGTGTGTGTTTCAGTGTTTCAGTGTGTGTTTCTGTGTTTCTGTGTGTGTTTCTGTGTTTCAGTGTGTGTTTCTGTGTGTGTTTCTGTGTTTCAGTGTGTGTTTCTGTGTTTCAGTGTGTGTTTCTGTGTTTCAGTGTGTGTTTCTGTGTTTCTGTGTGTGTTTCTGTGTTTCTGTGTGTGTTTCTGTGTTTCAGTGTGTGTTTCTGTGTTTCTGTGTGTGTTTCTGTGTTTCAGTGTGTGTTTCTGTTTCAGTGTGTGTTTCTGTTTCAGTGTGTGTTTCTGTGTTTCAGTGTGTGTTTCTGTTTCAGTGTGTGTTTCTGTTTCAGTGTGTGTTTCTGTGTTTCAGTGTGTGTTTCTGTTTCAGTGTGTGTTTCTGTGTTTCAGTGTGTGTTTCTGTGTTTCAGTGTTTCAGTGTGTGTTTCTGTTTCAGTGTGTGTTTCTGTGTTTCAGTGTGTGTTTCTGTGTTTCAGTGTGTGTTTCAGTGTTTCAGTGTGTGTTTCTGTGTTTCAGTGTGTGTTTCAGTGTTTCAGTGTGTGTTTCTGTGTTTCTGTGTGTGTTTCTGTGTTTCAGTGTGTGTTTCTGTGTTTCTGTGTGTGTTTTTTTGTGTTTCAGTGTGTGTTTCTGTGTTTCAGTGTGTGTTTCTGTGTTTCAGTGTGTGTTTCTGTGTTTCTGTGTGTGTTTCTGTGTTTCAGTGTGTGTTTCTGTGTTTCTGTGTGTGTTTCTGTGTTTCAGTGTGTGTTTCTGTGTTTCTGTGTGTGTTTCTGTGTTTCAGTGTGTGTTTCAGTGTTTCAGTGTGTGTTTCTGTTTCAGTGTGTGTTTCTGTGTTTCAGTGTGTGTTTCTGTGTGTTTCTGTGTGTGTTTCTGTGTTTCAGTGTGTGTTTCTGTGTGTGTTTCTGTGTTTCTGTGTTTCTGTGTGTGTTTCTGTGTTTCAGTGTGTGTTTCAGTGTGTGTTTCTGTTTCAGTGTGTGTTTCAGTGTGTTTCTGTGTTTCTGTGTTTCAGTGTGTGTTTCTGTGTTTCAGTGTTTCAGTGTGTGTTTCTGTGTTTCTGTGTTTCAGTGTGTGTTTCTGTGTTTCAGTGTTTCAGTGTGTGTTTCTGTGTTTCAGTGTGTGTTTCTGTGTTTCTGTGTTTCAGTGTTTCAGTGTGTGTTTCTGTGTTTCAGTGTGTGTTTCTGTGTTTCAGTGTGTGTTTCTGTGTTTCAGTGTTTCAGTGTGTGTTTCTGTGTTTCTGTGTTTCAGTGTGTGTTTCTGTGTTTCAGTGTTTCAGTGTGTGTTTCTGTTTCAGTGTGTGTTTCTGTGTTTCAGTGTGTGTTTCAGTGTGTGTTTCTGTGTTTCAGTGTGTGTTTCTGTGTTTCAGTGTGTGTTAGTGTTTGTGTTTCTGTGTTTCAGTGTGTGTTTCTGTGTTTCAGTGTGTGTTTCTGTGTTTCAGTGTGTGTTTCTGTGTTTCAGTGTGTGTTTCTGTGTTTCAGTGTGTGTTTCTGTGTTTCAGTGTGTTTCTGTGTTTCTGTGTGTGTTTCTGTGTTTCTGTGTGTGTTTCTGTGTTTCAGTGTGTGTTTCTGTGTTTCAGTGTGTGTTTCTGTGTTTCAGTGTGTGTTTCTGTGTTTCAGTGTGTGTTAGTGTTTGTGTTTCTGTGTTTCAGTGTGTGTTTCTGTGTTTCAGTGTGTGTTTCTGTGTTTCAGTGTGTGTTTCTGTGTTTCAGTGTGTGTTTCTGTGTTTCAGTGTGTGTTTCTGTGTTTCAATGTGTGTTTCTGTTTCAGTGTGTGTTTCTGTCTTTCTGTGTGTGTTTCTGTTTCAGTGTGTGTTTCTGTGTTTCAGTGTGTGTTTCAGTGTGTGTTTCTGTGTGTGTTTCTGTGTTTCAGTGTGTGTTTCTGTCTTTCTGTGTGTGTTTCTGTGTTTCAGTGTGTGTTTCTGTTTCAGTGTGTGTTTCAGTGTGTGTTTCAGTGTGTGTTTCTGTGTTTCAGTGTGTGTTTCAGTGTGTGTTTCTGTGTTTCAGTGTGTGTTTCTGTCTTTCTGTGTGTGTTTCTGTGTTTCAGTGTGTGTTTCTGTTTCAGTGTGTGTTTCAGTGTGTGTTTCAGTGTGTGTTTCTGTCTTTCTGTGTGTGTTTCTGTCTTTCTGTGTGTGTTTCTGTTTCAGTGTGTGTTTCTGTGTTTCTGTGTGTGTTTCTGTGTTTCAGTGTGTGTTTCTGTGTTTCTGTGTGTGTTTCTGTGTTTCAGTGTGTGTTTCTGTTTCAGTGTGTGTTTCTGTGTTTCTGTGTGTGTTTCTGTGTTTCTGTGTGTGTTTCTGTGTTTCAGTGTGTGTTTCTGTGTTTCAGTGTGTGTTTCTGTGTTTCAGTGTGTTTCTGTTTCAGTGTGTGTTTCTGTGTTTCAGTGTGTGTTTCTGTTTCAGTGTGTGTTTCAGTGTGTGTTTCTGTGTTTCTGTGTGTGTTTCTGTTTCAGTGTGTGTTTCTGTGTTTCAGTGTGTTTCTGTTTCAGTGTGTGTTTCTGTGTTTCAGTGTGTGTTTCTGTTTCAGTGTGTGTTTCTGTGTTTCAGTGTGTGTTTCTGTTTCAGTGTGTGTTTCAGTGTGTGTTTCTGTGTTTCTGTGTGTGTTTCTGTTTCAGTGTGTGTTTCTGTGTTTCTGTGTTTCAGTGTGTGTTTCTGTTTCAGTGTGTGTTTCAGTGTGTTTCTGTTTCAGTGTGTGTTTCAGTGTGTTTCTGTGTTTCAGTGTGTGTTTCTGTGTTTCTGTGTGTGTTTCTGTGTTTCTGTGTGTGTTTCTGTGTTTCTGTGTGTGTTTCTGTTTCAGTGTGTGTTTCTGTGTTTCTGTGTTTCAGTGTGTGTTTCTGTTTCAGTGTGTGTTTCTGTTTCAGTGTGTGTTTCTGTGTTTCAGTGTGTGTTTCTGTTTCAGTGTGTGTTTCTGTGTTTCTGTGTTTCAGTGTGTGTTTCTGTGTTTCTGTGTGTGTTTCTGTGTTTCAGTGTGTGTTTCTGTTTCAGTGTGTGTTTCTGTGTTTCTGTGTTTCAGTGTGTGTTTCTGTGTTTCTGTGTGTGTTTCTGTGTTTCAGTGTGTGTTTCTGTTTCAGTGTGTGTTTCTGTGTTTCAGTGTGTGTTTCTGTTTCAGTGTGTGTTTCTGTGTTTCAGTGTTTCAGTGTGTGTTTCTGTTTCAGTGTGTGTTTCTGTGTTTCAGTGTGTGTTTCTGTTTCAGTGTGTGTTTCTGTGTTTCAGTGTGTGTTTCTGTTTCAGTGTGTGTTTCTGTGTTTCTGTGTTTCTGTGTGTGTTTCTGTGTTTCAGTGTGTGTTTCTGTTTCAGTGTGTGTTTCTGTGTTTCTGTGTTTCAGTGTGTGTTTCTGTTTCAGTGTGTGTTTCTGTTTCAGTGTGTGTTTCTGTGTTTCAGTGTGTGTTTCTGTTTCAGTGTGTGTTTCTGTGTTTCAGTGTGTGTTTCTGTTTCAGTGTGTGTTTCTGTGTTTCAGTGTTTCAGTGTGTGTTTCTGTTTCAGTGTGTGTTTCTGTGTTTCAGTGTGTGTTTCTGTGTTTCAGTGTGTGTTTCTGTGTTTCAGTGTTTCAGTGTGTGTTTCTGTGTTTCAGTGTTTCAGTGTGTGTTTCTGTGTTTCAGTGTGTGTTTCTGTGTTTCTGTGTGTGTTTCTGTGTTTCAGTGTGTGTTTCTGTGTTTCAGTGTGTGTTTCTGTGTTTCAGTGTGTGTTTCTGTGTTTCTGTGTGTGTTTCTGTGTTTCTGTGTGTGTTTCTGTGTTTCAGTGTGTGTTTCTGTGTTTCTGTGTGTGTTTCTGTGTTTCTGTGTGTGTTTCTGTGTTTCAGTGTGTGTTTCTGTGTTTCTGTGTGTGTTTCTGTGTTTCAGTGTGTGTTTCTGTGTTTCTGTGTTTCAGTGTTTCAGTGTGTGTTTCTGTTTCAGTGTGTGTTTCTGTGTTTCAGTGTGTGTTTCTGTGTTTCTGTGTTTCAGTGTTTCAGTGTGTGTTTCTGTTTCAGTGTGTGTTTCTGTGTTTCAGTGTGTGTTTCAGTGTTTCAGTGTGTGTTTCTGTGTTTCTGTGTGTGTTTCTGTGTTTCAGTGTGTGTTTCTGTGTTTCTGTGTGTGTTTCTGTGTTTCTGTGTGTGTTTCTGTGTTTCTGTGTGTGTTTCTGTGTTTCTGTGTTTCAGTGTGTGTTTCTGTGTTTCAGTGTGTGTTTCTGTGTTTCTGTGTTTCTGTGTGTGTTTCTGTGTTTCTGTGTGTGTTTCTGTGTTTCAGTGTGTGTTTCTGTGTTTCTGTGTGTGTTTCTGTGTTTCTGTGTGTGTTTCTGTGTTTCAGTGTGTGTTTCTGTGTTTCTGTGTGTGTTTCTGTGTTTCAGTGTGTGTTTCTGTGTTTCTGTGTGTGTTTCTGTGTTTCTGTGTGTGTTTCTGTGTTTCAGTGTGTGTTTCTGTGTTTCTGTGTGTGTTTCTGTGTTTCAGTGTGTGTTTCAGTGTTTCAGTGTGTGTTTCTGTGTTTCTGTGTGTGTTTCTGTGTTTCTGTGTGTGTTTCTGTGTTTCAGTGTGTGTTTCTGTGTTTCTGTGTGTGTTTCTGTGTTTCTGTGTGTGTTTCTGTGTTTCAGTGTGTGTTTCTGTGTTTCTGTGTGTGTTTCTGTGTTTCTGTGTGTGTTTCTGTGTTTCTGTGTGTGTTTCTGTGTTTCAGTGTGTGTTTCTGTGTTTCAGTGTGTGTTTCTGTGTTTCAGTGTGTTTCTGTGTTTCTGTGTGTGTTTCTGTGTTTCAGTGTGTGTTTCTGTGTTTCAGTGTGTGTTTCTGTGTTTCTGTGTGTGTTTCTGTGTTTCAGTGTGTGTTTCTGTGTTTCAGTGTGTGTTTCTGTGTTTCTGTGTGTGTTTCTGTGTTTCAGTGTGTGTTTCTGTTTCAGTGTGTGTTTCTGTGTTTCTGTGTTTCAGTGTGTGTTTCTGTTTCAGTGTGTGTTTCTGTTTCAGTGTGTGTTTCTGTGTTTCAGTGTGTGTTTCTGTTTCAGTGTGTGTTTCTGTGTTTCAGTGTGTGTTTCTGTGTTTCAGTGTTTCAGTGTGTGTTTCTGTTTCAGTGTGTGTTTCTGTGTTTCAGTGTGTGTTTCTGTGTTTCAGTGTGTGTTTCAGTGTGTTTCTGTGTTTCAGTGTGTTTCTGTGTTTCAGTGTGTGTTTCAGTGTGTTTCTGTGTTTCAGTGTGTGTTTCAGTGTTTCAGTGTGTGTTTCTGTGTTTCTGTGTGTGTTTCTGTGTTTCAGTGTGTGTTTCTGTGTTTCTGTGTGTGTTTCTGTGTTTCAGTGTGTGTTTCTGTGTTTCAGTGTGTGTTTCTGTGTTTCAGTGTGTGTTTCTGTGTTTCTGTGTGTGTTTCTGTGTTTCTGTGTGTGTTTCTGTGTTTCAGTGTGTGTTTCTGTGTTTCTGTGTGTGTTTCTGTGTTTCAGTGTGTGTTTCTGTGTTTCTGTGTGTGTTTCTGTGTTTCAGTGTGTGTTTCTGTGTTTCAGTGTGTGTTTCAGTGTTTCAGTGTGTGTTTCTGTTTCAGTGTGTGTTTCTGTGTTTCAGTGTGTGTTTCTGTGTGTTTCTGTGTGTGTTTCTGTGTTTCAGTGTGTGTTTCTGTGTTTCTGTGTGTGTTTCTGTGTTTCTGTGTTTCTGTGTGTGTTTCTGTGTTTCTGTGTTTCAGTGTGTGTTTCTGTTTCAGTGTGTGTTTCAGTGTGTTTCTGTTTCAGTGTGTGTTTCTGTGTTTCAGTGTGTGTTTCTGTGTTTCAGTGTTTCAGTGTGTGTTTCTGTGTTTCTGTGTTTCAGTGTGTGTTTCTGTGTTTCAGTGTTTCAGTGTGTGTTTCTGTTTCAGTGTGTGTTTCTGTGTTTCAGTGTGTGTTTCAGTGTGTGTTTCTGTGTTTCAGTGTGTGTTTCTGCGTTTCAGTGTGTGTTAGTGTTTGTGTTTCTGTGTTTCAGTGTGTGTTTCTGTGTTTCAGTGTGTGTTTCTGTGTTTCAGTGTGTGTTTCTGTGTTTCAGTGTGTGTTTCTGTGTTTCAGTGTGTGTTTCTGTTTCAGTGTGTGTTTCTGTGTTTCAGTGTGTGTTTCAGTGTGTGTTTCTGTGTTTCAGTGTGTGTTAGTGTTTGTGTTTCTGTGTTTCAGTGTGTGTTTCAGTGTGTGTTTCTGTGTTTCAGTGTGTGTTTCTGTGTTTCAGTGTGTGTTAGTGTTTGTGTTTCTGTGTTTCAGTGTGTGTTTCTGTGTTTCAGTGTGTGTTTCTGTGTTTCAGTGTGTGTTTCTGTGTTTCAGTGTGTGTTAGTGTTTGTGTTTCTGTGTTTCAGTGTGTGTTTCTGTGTTTCAGTGTGTGTTTCTGTGTTTCAGTGTGTGTTTCTGTGTTTCAGTGTGTGTTTCTGTGTTTCAGTGTGTTTCTGTGTTTCTGTGTGTGTTTCTGTGTTTCAGTGTGTGTTTCGTGTTTCAGTGTGTGTTTCTGTGTTTCTGTGTGTGTTTCTGTGTTTCTGTGTGTGTTTCTGTGTTTCAGTGTGTGTTTCAGTGTGTTTCTGTGTTTCAGTGTGTGTTTCTGTGTTTCAGTGTGTGTTTCTGTGTTTCAGTGTGTTTCTGTGTTTCAGTGTGTGTTTCAGTGTGTGTTTCTGTGTTTCAGTGTGTTTCTGTGTTTCAGTGTGTTTCTGTGTTTCTGTGTGTGTTTCTGTGTTTCTGTGTGTGTTTCTGTGTTTCAGTGTGTGTTTCTGTGTTTCAGTGTGTTTCTGTGTTTCAGTGTGTGTTTCTGTGTTTCAGTGTGTTTCTGTGTTTCAGTGTGTGTTTCTGTGTTTCAGTGTGTTTCTGTGTTTCTGTGTGTGTTTCTGTGTTTCAGTGTGTGTTTCTGTGTTTCTGTGTTTCAGTGTGTTTCAGTGTGTTTCAGTGTGTTTCAGTGTGTGTTTCTGTGTTTCAGTGTGTGTTTCTGTGTTTCAGTGTGTTTCAGTGTGTTTCAGTGTGTTTCAGTGTGTGTTAGTGTGTTTCAGTGTGTGTTTCTGTGTTTCAGTGTGTGTTTCTGTGTTTCAGTGTGTGTTTCTGTGTTTCAGTGTGTGTTTCTGTGTTTCAGTGTGTGTTTCTGTGTTTCTGTGTTTCAGTGTGTGTTTCTGTGTTTCAGTGTTTCAATGTGTGTTTCTGTTTCAGTGTGTGTTTCTGTTTCAGTGTGTGTTTCTGTCTTTCTGTGTGTGTTTCTGTTTCAGTGTGTGTTTCTGTGTTTCAGTGTGTGTTTCTGTGTTTCAGTGTGTGTTTCTGTGTTTCTGTGTTTCAGTGTGTGTTTCTGTGTTTCTGTGTTTCAGTGTGTGTTTCTGTGTTTCTGTGTTTCAGTGTGTGTTTCTGTTTCAGTGTGTGTTTCTGTCTTTCTGTGTGTGTTTCTGTTTCAGTGTGTGTTTCTGTCTTTCTGTGTGTGTTTCTGTTTCAGTGTGTGTTTCTGTCTTTCTGTGTGTGTTTCTGTGTTTCAGTGTGTGTTTCTGTTTCAGTGTGTGTTTCTGTCTTTCTGTGTGTGTTTCTGTTTCAGTGTGTGTTTCTGTGTTTCAGTGTGTGTTTCTGTTTCAGTGTTTCAATGTGTGTTTCTGTTTCAGTGTGTGTTTCTGTCTTTCTGTGTGTGTTTCTGTTTCAGTGTGTGTTTCTGTGTTTCAGTGTGTGTTTCAGTGTGTGTTTCTGTGTTTCAGTGTGTGTTTCTGTGTTTCAGTGTGTGTTTCTGTGTTTCTGTCTTTCTGTGTGTGTTTCTGTTTCAGTGTGTGTTTCTGTGTTTCTGTGTGTGTTTCTGTGTTTCAGTGTGTGTTTCTGTGTTTCTGTGTGTGTTTCTGTGTTTCTGTGTTTCTGTGTGTGTTTCTGTGTTTCAGTGTGTGTTTCTGTTTCAGTGTGTGTTTCTGTGTTTCTGTGTGTGTTTCTGTGTTTCTGTGTGTGTTTCTGTGTTTCAGTGTGTGTTTCTGTGTTTCTGTGTGTGTTTCTGTGTTTCAGTGTGTGTTTCTGTTTCAGTGTGTGTTTCTGTGTTTCAGTGTGTTTCTGTTTCAGTGTGTGTTTCTGTGTTTCAGTGTGTGTTTCTGTTTCAGTGTGTGTTTCAGTGTGTGTTTCTGTGTTTCTGTGTGTGTTTCTGTTTCAGTGTGTGTTTCTGTGTTTCAGTGTTTCAGTGTGTGTTTCTGTTTCAGTGTGTGTTTCTGTGTTTCAGTGTGTGTTTCTGTTTCAGTGTTTCAGTGTGTGTTTCTGTGTTTCAGTGTGTGTTTCTGTTTCAGTGTGTGTTTCTGTGTTTCAGTGTGTGTTTCTGTTTCAGTGTGTGTTTCTGTTTCAGTGTGTGTTTCGGTGTTTCAGTGTGTGTTTCTGTTTCAGTGTGTGTTTCTGTTTCAGTGTTTCAATGTGTGTTTCTGTGTTTCAGTGTGTGTTTCTGTTTCAGTGTTTCAGTGTGTGTTTCTGTGTTTCAGTGTGTGTTTCTGTTTCAGTGTGTGTTTCTGTGTTTCAGTGTGTGTTTCTGTTTCAGTGTGTGTTTCTGTTTCAGTGTGTGTTTCTGTGTTTCAGTGTGTGTTTCTGTGTTTCAGTGTGTGTTTCTGTTTCAGTGTGTGTTTCTGTGTTTCAGTGTGTGTTTCTGTTTCAGTGTGTGTTTCTGTTTCAGTGTGTGTTTCGGTGTTTCAGTGTGTGTTTCTGTTTCAGTGTTTCAATGTGTGTTTCTGTGTTTCAGTGTGTGTTTCTGTTTCAGTGTGTGTTTCTGTGTTTCAGTGTGTGTTTCTGTTTCAGTGTGTGTTTCTGTGTTTCAGTGTGTGTTTCTGTGTTTCAGTGTGTGTTTCTGTTTCAGTGTTTCAATGTGTGTTTCTGTGTTTCTGTGTGTGTTTCTGTGTTTCAGTGTGTGTTTCTGTTTCAGTGTGTGTTTCGGTGTTTCAGTGTGTGTTTCAGTGTGTGTTTCTGTTTCAGTGTGTGTTTCTGTGTGTGTTTCTGTGTGTGTTTCTGTGTTTCAGTGTGTGTTTCTGTGTTTCTGTGTGTGTTTCTGTGTTTCAGTGTGTGTTTCTGTGTTTCAGTGTGTGTTTCTGTGTTTCAGTGTGTGTTTCTGTGTTTCAGTGTGTGTTTCTGTGTTTCAGTGTGTGTTTCAGTGTGTGTTTCTGTTTCAGTGTGTGTTTCTGTGTGTGTTTCTGTGTGTGTTTCTGTGTTTCAGTGTGTGTTTCTGTGTTTCTGTGTGTGTTTCTGTGTTTCAGTGTGTGTTTCTGTGTTTCAGTGTGTGTTTCTGTGTTTCAGTGTGTGTTTCTGTTTCAGTGTTTCAATGTGTGTTTCTGTTTCAGTGTGTGTTTCTGTCTTTCTGTGTGTGTTTCTGTTTCAGTGTGTGTTTCTGTGTTTCAGTGTGTGTTTCAGTGTGTGTTTCTGTGTTTCAGTGTGTGTTTCTGTCTTTCTGTGTGTGTTTCTGTGTTTCAGTGTGTGTTTCTGTTTCAGTGTGTGTTTCAGTGTGTGTTTCAGTGTGTGTTTCTGTGTTTCAGTGTGTGTTTCTGTCTTTCTGTGTGTGTTTCTGTCTTTCTGTGTGTGTTTCTGTTTCAGTGTGTGTTTCTGTGTTTCTGTGTGTGTTTCTGTGTTTCAGTGTGTGTTTCTGTGTTTCTGTGTGTGTTTCTGTGTTTCAGTGTGTGTTTCTGTTTCAGTGTGTGTTTCTGTGTTTCTGTGTGTGTTTCTGTGTTTCTGTGTGTGTTTCTGTGTTTCAGTGTGTGTTTCTGTGTTTCAGTGTGTGTTTCTGTGTTTCTGTGTGTGTTTCTGTGTTTCAGTGTGTGTTTCTGTGTTTCAGTGTGTTTCTGTTTCAGTGTGTGTTTCTGTGTTTCAGTGTGTGTTTCTGTTTCAGTGTGTGTTTCTGTGTTTCAGTGTTTCAGTGTGTGTTTCTGTTTCAGTGTGTGTTTCTGTGTTTCAGTGTGTGTTTCAGTGTGTGTTTCAGTGTTTCAGTGTGTTTCTGTTTCAGTGTGTGTTTCAGTGTGTTTCTGTTTCAGTGTGTGTTTCAGTGTGTTTCTGTGTTTCAGTGTGTGTTTCTGTGTTTCAGTGTGTGTTTCTGTGTTTCAGTGTGTGTTTCTGTGTTTCAGTGTGTTTCTGTTTCAGTGTGTGTTTCTGTGTTTCAGTGTGTGTTTCAGTGTGTGTTTCAGTGTGTTTCTGTTTCAGTGTGTGTTTCAGTGTGTTTCTGTGTTTCAGTGTGTGTTTCTGTGTTTCTGTGTGTGTTTCTGTGTTTCTGTGTGTGTTTCTGTGTTTCTGTGTGTGTTTCTGCGTTTCAGTGTGTGTTTCTGTGTTTCTGTGTGTGTTTCTGTGTTTCAGTGTGTGTTTCTGTTTCAGTGTGTGTTTCTGTGTGTGTTTCTGTGTTTCAGTGTGTTTCTGTTTCAGTGTGTGTTTCAGTGTGTATTTCTGTGTTTCAGTGTGTGTTTCTGTTTCAGTGTGTGTTTCTGTTTCAGTGTGTGTTTCTGTGTTTCAGTGTGTGTTTCTGTTTCAGTGTGTGTTTCTGTGTTTCAGTGTGTGTTTCTGTGTTTCAGTGTTTCAGTGTGTGTTTCTGTTTCAGTGTGTGTTTCTGTGTTTCAGTGTGTGTTTCTGTGTTTCAGTGTGTGTTTCTGTGTTTCAGTGTTTCAGTGTGTGTTTCTGTTTCAGTGTGTGTTTCTGTGTTTCAGTGTGTGTTTCTGTGTTTCAGTGTTTCAGTGTGTGTTTCTGTGTTTCAGTGTGTTTCTGTGTTTCTGTGTGTGTTTCTGTGTTTCAGTGTGTGTTTCAGTGTGTGTTTCTGTGTTTCTGTGTTTCAGTGTGTGTTTCTGTTTCAGTGTGTGTTTCTGTGTTTCAGTGTGTGTTTCTGTGTTTCAGTGTTTCAGTGTGTGTTTCTGTGTTTCAGTGTGTGTTTCTGTGTTTCTGTGTGTGTTTCTGTGTTTCAGTGTGTGTTTCAGTGTGTGTTTCTGTGTTTCAGTGTGTGTTTCTGTGTTTCAGTGTTTCAGTGTGTGTTTCTGTTTCAGTGTGTGTTTCTGTGTTTCAGTGTGTGTTTCTGTGTTTCAGTGTTTCAGTGTGTGTTTCTGTTTCAGTGTGTGTTTCTGTGTTTCAGTGTGTGTTTCTGTGTTTCAGTGTGTGTTTCAGTGTTTCAGTGTGTGTTTCTGTGTTTCTGTGTGTGTTTCTGTGTTTCAGTGTGTGTTTCTGTGTTTCTGTGTGTGTTTCTGTGTTTCAGTGTGTTTCAGTGTTTCAGTTTGTGTTTCTGTGTTTCAGTGTGTGTTTCTGTGTTTCAGTGTGTGTTTCTGTGTGTTTCTGTGTGTGTTTCTGTGTTTCAGTGTGTGTTTCTGTGTTTCTGTGTGTGTTTCTGTGTTTCTGTGTTTCTGTGTGTGTTTCTGTGTTTCAGTGTTTCTGTGTGTGTTTCTGTGTTTCTGTGTTTCTGTGTGTGTTTCTGTGTTTCTGTGTTTCTGTGTGTGTTTCTGTGTTTCTGTGTGTGTTTCTGTGTTTCTGTGTGTGTTTCTGTGTTTCTGTGTGTGTTTCTGTGTTTCTGTGTTTCTGTGTGTGTTTCTGTGTTTCTGTGTGTGTTTCTGTGTTTCAGTGTGTGTTTCTGTGTTTCTGTGTGTGTTTCTGTGTTTCAGTGTGTGTTTCAGTGTTTCAGTGTGTGTTTCTGTTTCAGTGTGTGTTTCAGTGTGTTTCTGTTTCAGTGTGTGTTTCTGTGTTTCAGTGTGTGTTTCTGTGTTTCAGTGTGTGTTTCTGTGTTTCAGTGTTTCAGTGTGTGTTTCTGTGTTTCTGTGTTTCAGTGTGTGTTTCTGTGTTTCAGTGTTTCAGTGTGTGTTTCTGTTTCAGTGTGTGTTTCTGTGTTTCAGTGTGTGTTTCAGTGTGTGTTTCTGTGTTTCAGTGTGTGTTTCTGTGTTTCAGTGTGTGTTTCTGTGTTTCAGTGTGTGTTAGTGTTTGTGTTTCTGTGTTTCAGTGTGTGTTTCTGTGTTTCAGTGTGTGTTTCTGTGTTTCAGTGTGTGTTTCTGTGTTTCAGTGTGTGTTTCTGTGTTTCAGTGTGTGTTTCTGTGTTTCAGTGTGTTTCTGTGTTTCAGTGTGTTTCTGTGTTTCTGTGTGTTTCTGTGTTTCAGTGTGTGTTTCTGTGTGTGTTTCTGTGTGTGTTTCAGTGTGTGTTTCTGTGTTTCAGTGTGTTTCTGTGTTTCAGTGTGTGTTTCTGTGTGTGTTAGTGTTTGTGTTTCTGTGTTTCAGTGTGTGTTTCTGTGTTTCAGTGTGTGTTTCTGTGTTTCAGTGTGTGTTTCTGTGTTTCAGTGTGTGTTTCTGTGTTTCAGTGTGTTTCTGTGTTTCAGTGTGTGTTTCTGTGTGTGTTTCTGTGTGTGTTTCAGTGTGTGTTTCTGTGTTTCAGTGTGTTTCTGTGTTTCAGTGTGTGTTTCTGTGTTTCAGTGTGTGTTTCTGTGTTTCAGTGTGTGTTTCTGTGTTTCAGTGTGTTTCTGTGTTTCAGTGTGTGTTTCTGTGTGTGTTTCAGTGTGTGTTTCAGTGTGTGTTTCTGTGTTTCAGTGTGTTTCTGTGTTTCAGTGTGTGTTTCTGTGTTTCAGTGTGTGTTTCTGTTTCAGTGTGTGTTTCTGTGTTTCAGTGTGTGTTTCTGTGTTTCAGTGTGTGTTTCTGTGTTTCAGTGTGTGTTTCTGTTTCAGTGTGTGTTTCTGTGTTTCAGTGTGTGTTTCAGTGTGTGTTTCTGTGTTTCAGTGTGTGTTAGTGTTTGTGTTTCTGTGTTTCAGTGTGTGTTTCAGTGTGTGTTTCTGTGTTTCAGTGTGTGTTTCTGTGTTTCAGTGTGTGTTAGTGTTTGTGTTTCTGTGTTTCAGTGTGTGTTTCTGTGTTTCAGTGTGTGTTTCTGTGTTTCAGTGTGTGTTTCTGTGTTTCAGTGTGTGTTTCTGTGTTTCAGTGTGTGTTTCTGTGTTTCAGTGTGTTTCTGTGTTTCTGTGTGTGTTTCTGTGTTTCAGTGTGTGTTTCTGTGTTTCAGTGTGTGTTTCTGTGTTTCAGTGTGTGTTTCTGTGTTTCAGTGTGTGTTTCTGTGTTTCAGTGTGTGTTAGTGTTTGTGTTTCTGTGTTTCAGTGTGTGTTTCTGTGTTTCAGTGTGTGTTTCTGTGTTTCAGTGTGTGTTTCTGTGTTTCAGTGTGTGTTTCAGTGTGTTTCTGTGTTTCTGTGTGTGTTTCTGTGTTTCTGTGTGTGTTTCTGTGTTTCAGTGTGTGTTTCAGTGTGTTTCTGTGTTTCTGTGTGTTTCTGTGTTTCAGTGTGTTTCTGTGTTTCTGTGTGTGTTTCTGTGTTTCAGTGTGTTTCTGTGTTTCAGTGTGTGTTTCTGTGTTTCTGTGTGTGTTTCTGTGTTTCTGTGTTTCAGTGTGTGTTTCTGTGTTTCAGTGTGTTTCTGTGTTTCAGTGTGTTTCTGTGTTTCTGTGTGTGTTTCTGTGTTTCAGTGTGTTTCTGTGTTTCTGTGTTTCAGTGTGTGTTTCTGTGTTTCAGTGTGTTTCTGTGTTTCAGTGTGTTTCTGTGTTTCAGTGTGTGTTTCTGTGTTTCAGTGTGTTTCTGTGTTTCTGTGTGTGTTTCTGTGTGTGTTTCTGTGTTTCAGTGTGTGTTTCTGTGTTTCTGTGTGTGTTTCTGTTTCAGTGTGTTTCAGTGTGTTTCAGTGTGTGTTTCTGTGTTTCTGTGTGTGTTTCTGTGTTTCAGTGTGTTTCTGTGTTTCTGTGTGTGTTTCTGTGTTTCAGTGTGTGTTTCTGTGTTTCTGTGTGTGTTTCTGTGTTTCTGTGTTTCAGTGTGTGTTTCTGTGTTTCAGTGTGTGTTTCTGTGTTTCAGTGTGTGTTTCTGTGTTTCTGTGTGTGTTTCTGTGTTTCTGTGTTTCAGTGTGTGTTTCTGTGTTTCAGTGTGTGTTTCTGTGTTTCAGTGTGTGTTTCTGTGTTTCAGTGTGTGTTTCTGTGTTTCTGTGTGTGTTTCTGTGTTTCAGTGTGTTTCTGTGTTTCAGTGTGTGTTTCTGTGTTTCTGTGTGTGTTTCTGTGTTTCTGTGTTTCAGTGTGTGTTTCTGTGTTTCAGTGTGTTTCTGTGTTTCAGTGTGTTTCTGTGTTTCTGTGTGTGTTTCTGTGTTTCAGTGTGTTTCTGTGTTTCAGTGTGTGTTTCTGTGTTTCTGTGTGTGTTTCTGTGTTTCTGTGTTTCAGTGTGTGTTTCTGTGTTTCAGTGTGTTTCTGTGTTTCAGTGTGTTTCTGTGTTTCTGTGTGTGTTTCTGTGTTTCAGTGTGTTTCTGTGTTTCTGTGTGTGTTTCTGTGTTTCAGTGTGTTTCTGTGTTTCAGTGTGTGTTTCTGTGTGTGTTTCTGTGTTTCAGTGTGTGTTTCTGTGTTTCTGTGTGTGTTTCTGTGTTTCAGTGTGTGTTTCTGTGTGTGTTTCTGTGTTTCAGTGTGTGTTTCTGTGTGTGTTTCTGTGTTTCAGTGTGTGTTTCTGTGTTTCTGTGTGTGTTTCTGTGTTTCAGTGTGTGTTTCTGTGTTTCTGTGTGTGTTTCTGTGTTTCAGTGTGTGTTTCTGTGTTTCTGTGTGTGTTTCTGTGTTTCTGTGTTTCAGTGTGTGTTTCTGTGTTTCAGTGTGTGTTTCTGTGTTTCAGTGTGTGTTTCTGTGTTTCAGTGTGTGTTTCTGTGTTTCAGTGTGTTTCTGTGTTTCAGTGTGTTTCTGTGTTTCTGTGTGTGTTTCAGTGTGTGTTTCTGTGTTTCTGTGTGTGTTTCTGTGTTTCAGTGTGTGTTTCTGTGTTTCTGTGTTTCAGTGTGTTTCAGTGTGTTTCAGTGTGTTTCAGTGTGTGTTTCTGTGTTTCTGTGTGTGTTTCTGTGTTTCTGTGTGTGTTTCTGTGTTTCAGTGTGTTTCAGTGTGTTTCAGTGTGTGTTTCTGTGTTTCAGTGTGTGTTTCTGTGTTTCAGTGTGTGTTTCTGTGTTTCAGTGTGTGTTTCTGTGTTTCAGTGTGTGTTTCTGTGTTTCAGTGTGTGTTTCTGTGTTTCAGTGTGTGTTAGTGTGTTTCAGTGTGTGTTTCTGTGTTTCAGTGTGTGTTTCTGTGTTTCAGTGTGTGTTTCTGTGTTTCAGTGTGTGTTTCTGTGTTTCAGTGTGTGTTTCTGTGTTTCTGTGTTTCAGTGTGTGTTAGTGTGTTTCAGTGTGTGTTTCTGTGTTTCAGTGTGTGTTTCTGTGTTTCAGTGTGTGTTTCTGTGTTTCAGTGTGTGTTTCTGTGTTTCAGTGTGTGTTTCTGTCTTTCTGTGTGTGTTTCTGTTTCTGTGTGTGTTTCTGTGTTTCAGTGTGTGTTTCTGTGTTTCAGTGTGTGTTTCTGTGTTTCAGTGTGTGTTTCTGTCTTTCTGTGTGTGTTTCTGTGTTTCAGTGTGTGTTTCTGTCTTTCTGTGTGTGTTTCTGTCTTTCTGTGTGTGTTTCTGTTTCAGTGTGTGTTTCTGTCTTTCTGTGTGTGTTTCTGTTTCAGTGTGTGTTTCTGTGTTTCAGTGTGTGTTTCTGTTTCAGTGTTTCAATGTGTGTTTCTGTTTCAGTGTGTGTTTCTGTCTTTCTGTGTGTGTTTCTGTTTCAGTGTGTGTTTCTGTTTCAGTGTTTCAATGTGTGTTTCTGTTTCAGTGTGTGTTTCTGTGTTTCAGTGTGTGTTTCAGTGTGTGTTTCTGTGTTTCAGTGTGTGTTTCTGTGTTTCAGTGTGTGTTTCTGTGTTTCTGTCTTTCTGTGTGTGTTTCTGTTTCAGTGTGTGTTTCTGTGTTTCAGTGTGTGTTTCTGTGTTTCTGTGTGTGTTTCTGTGTTTCAGTGTGTGTTTCTGTGTTTCTGTGTGTGTTTCTGTGTTTCAGTGTGTGTTTCTGTGTTTCTGTGTGTGTTTCTGTGTTTCAGTGTGTGTTTCTGTTTCAGTGTGTGTTTCTGTGTTTCTGTGTGTGTTTCTGTGTTTCTGTGTGTGTTTCTGTGTTTCAGTGTGTGTTTCTGTTTCAGTGTGTGTTTCTGTGTTTCAGTGTGTGTTTCTGTTTCAGTGTGTGTTTCTGTCTTTCTGTGTGTGTTTCTGTTTCAGTGTGTGTTTCTGTGTTTCAGTGTGTGTTTCTGTTTCAGTGTTTCAATGTGTGTTTCTGTTTCAGTGTGTGTTTCTGTCTTTCTGTGTGTGTTTCTGTTTCAGTGTGTGTTTCTGTGTTTCAGTGTGTGTTTCAGTGTGTGTTTCTGTGTTTCAGTGTGTGTTTCTGTGTTTCAGTGTGTGTTTCTGTGTTTCTGTCTTTCTGTGTGTGTTTCTGTTTCAGTGTGTGTTTCTGTGTTTCAGTGTGTGTTTCTGTGTTTCTGTGTGTGTTTCTGTGTTTCAGTGTGTGTTTCTGTGTTTCTGTGTGTGTTTCTGTGTTTCAGTGTGTGTTTCTGTGTTTCTGTGTGTGTTTCTGTGTTTCAGTGTGTGTTTCTGTTTCAGTGTGTGTTTCTGTGTTTCTGTGTGTGTTTCTGTGTTTCAGTGTGTGTTTCTGTGTTTCAGTGTGTGTTTCTGTGTGTGTTTCTGTGTTTCAGTGTGTGTTTCTGTTTCAGTGTGTGTTTCAGTGTGTGTTTCTGTGTTTCTGTGTGTGTTTCTGTTTCAGTGTGTGTTTCTGTGTTTCAGTGTTTCAGTGTGTGTTTCTGTTTCAGTGTGTGTTTCTGTGTTTCAGTGTGTGTTTCTGTTTCAGTGTTTCAGTGTGTGTTTCTGTGTTTCAGTGTGTGTTTCTGTTTCAGTGTGTGTTTCTGTGTTTCAGTGTGTGTTTCTGTTTCAGTGTGTGTTTCTGTTTCAGTGTGTGTTTCGGTGTTTCAGTGTGTGTTTCTGTTTCAGTGTGTGTTTCTGTTTCAGTGTTTCAATGTGTGTTTCTGTGTTTCAGTGTGTGTTTCTGTTTCAGTGTTTCAGTGTGTGTTTCTGTGTTTCAGTGTGTGTTTCTGTTTCAGTGTGTGTTTCTGTGTTTCAGTGTGTGTTTCTGTTTCAGTGTGTGTTTCTGTGTTTCAGTGTGTGTTTCTGTTTCAGTGTGTGTTTCTGTTTCAGTGTGTGTTTCTGTGTTTCAGTGTGTGTTTCTGTGTTTCAGTGTGTGTTTCTGTTTCAGTGTGTGTTTCTGTGTTTCAGTGTGTGTTTCTGTTTCAGTGTGTGTTTCTGTTTCAGTGTGTGTTTCGGTGTTTCAGTGTGTGTTTCTGTTTCAGTGTGTGTTTCTGTTTCAGTGTTTCAATGTGTGTTTCTGTTTCAGTGTGTGTTTCTGTTTCAGTGTGTGTTTCGGTGTTTCAGTGTGTGTTTCTGTTTCAGTGTGTGTTTCTGTTTCAGTGTTTCAGTGTGTGTTTCTGTTTCAGTGTTTCAATGTGTGTTTCAGTGTTTCAGTGTGTGTTTCTGTTTCTGTGTTTCAGTGTGTGTTTCTGTGTTTCAGTGTGTGTTTCTGTTTCAGTGTGTGTTTCTGTGTTTCAGTGTGTGTTTCTGTTTCAGTGTGTGTTTCTGTGTTTCAGTGTGTGTTTCTGTGTTTCAGTGTGTGTTTCTGTTTCAGTGTTTCAATGTGTGTTTCTGTGTTTCTGTGTGTGTTTCTGTGTTTCAGTGTGTGTTTCTGTTTCAGTGTGTGTTTCGGTGTTTCAGTGTGTGTTTCTGTTTCAGTGTGTTTCAGTGTTTCTGTGTGTGTTTCTGTGTTTCAGTGTGTGTTTCTGTTTCAGTGTGTGTTTCTGTGTTTCAGTGTGTGTTTCTGTGTTTCAGTGTGTGTTTCTGTGTTTCAGTGTGTGTTTCTGTTTCAGTGTGTGTTTCTGTGTTTCAGTGTGTGTTTCTGTGTTTCAGTGTGTGTTTCTGTGTTTCAGTGTGTGTTTCTGTGTTTCAGTGTGTGTTTCTGTGTTTCAGTGTGTGTTTCTGTGTTTCTGTGTGTGTTTCTGTGTTTCAGTGTGTGTTTCTGTGTTTCAGTGTGTGTTTCTGTGTTTCAGTGTGTGTTTCTGTGTTTCAGTGTGTGTTTCTGTGTTTCAGTGTGTGTTTCTGTGTTTCAGTGTGTGTTTCTGTGTTTCAGTGTGTGTTTCTGTGTTTCAGTGTGTGTTTCTGTTTCAGTGTTTCAATGTGTGTTTCTGTTTCAGTGTGTGTTTCTGTTTCAGTGTTTCAATGTGTGTTTCTGTTTCAGTGTGTTTCTGTGTTTCAGTGTGTGTTTCTGTGTTTCTGTGTGTGTTTCTGTGTTTCAGTGTGTGTTTCTGTGTTTCAGTGTGTGTTTCTGTGTTTCAGTGTGTTTCTGTGTTTCAGTGTGTGTTTCTGTGTTTCTGTGTGTGTTTCTGTGTTTCAGTGTGTGTTTCTGTGTTTCAGTGTGTGTTTCTGTTTCAGTGTTTCAATGTGTGTTTCTGTTTCAGTGTGTGTTTCTGTCTTTCTGTGTGTGTTTCTGTTTCAGTGTGTGTTTCTGTGTTTCAGTGTGTGTTTCAGTGTGTGTTTCTGTCTTTCTGTGTGTGTTTCTGTGTTTCAGTGTGTGTTTCTGTTTCAGTGTGTGTTTCAGTGTGTGTTTCTGTGTTTCAGTGTGTGTTTCTGTGTTTCAGTGTGTGTTTCTGTGTTTCAGTGTGTGTTTCTGTCTTTCTGTGTGTGTTTCTGTCTTTCTGTGTGTGTTTCTGTTTCAGTGTGTGTTTCTGTGTTTCTGTGTGTGTTTCTGTGTTTCAGTGTGTGTTTCTGTTTCAGTGTGTGTTTCTGTGTTTCTGTGTGTGTTTCTGTGTTTCAGTGTGTGTTTCTGTGTTTCTGTGTGTGTTTCTGTGTTTCAGTGTGTGTTTCTGTTTCAGTGTGTGTTTCTGTGTTTCTGTGTGTGTTTCTGTGTTTCTGTGTGTGTTTCTGTGTTTCAGTGTGTGTTTCTGTGTTTCTGTGTGTGTTTCTGTGTTTCAGTGTGTGTTTCTGTGTTTCAGTGTGTTTCTGTTTCAGTGTGTGTTTCTGTGTTTCAGTGTGTGTTTCTGTTTCAGTGTGTGTTTCAGTGTGTGTTTCTGTGTTTCTGTGTGTGTTTCTGTTTCAGTGTGTGTTTCTGTGTTTCAGTGTTTCAGTGTGTGTTTCTGTTTCAGTGTGTGTTTCTGTGTTTCAGTGTGTGTTTCTGTTTCAGTGTGTGTTTCAGTGTTTCAGTGTGTGTTTCTGTGTTTCAGTGTGTTTCTGTTTCAGTGTGTGTTTCAGTGTGTTTCTGTTTCAGTGTGTGTTTCTGTGTTTCAGTGTGTGTTTCAGTGTGTGTTTCAGTGTGTTTCTGTTTCAGTGTGTGTTTCAGTGTGTTTCTGTGTTTCAGTGTGTGTTTCTGTGTTTCTGTGTGTGTTTCTGTGTTTCTGTGTGTGTTTCTGTGTTTCAGTGTGTGTTTCTGTGTTTCAGTGTGTGTTTCTGTGTTTCTGTGTGTGTTTCTGTGTTTCAGTGTGTGTTTCTGTTTCAGTGTGTGTTTCTGTGTTTCTGTGTTTCAGTGTGTGTTTCTGTTTCAGTGTGTGTTTCTGTTTCAGTGTGTGTTTCTGTTTCAGTGTGTGTTTCTGTGTTTCAGTGTGTGTTTCTGTTTCAGTGTGTGTTTCTGTGTTTCAGTGTGTGTTTCTGTGTTTCAGTGTTTCAGTGTGTGTTTCTGTTTCAGTGTGTGTTTCTGTGTTTCTGTGTTTCAGTGTGTTTCTGTGTTTCTGTGTGTGTTTCTGTGTTTCAGTGTGTGTTTCTGTGTTTCTGTGTGTGTTTCTGTGTTTCAGTGTGTGTTTCTGTGTTTCTGTGTTTCTGTGTGTGTTTCTGTGTTTCTGTGTGTGTTTCTGTGTTTCAGTGTGTGTTTCTGTGTTTCTGTGTGTGTTTCTGTGTTTCTGTGTGTGTTTCTGTGTTTCAGTGTGTGTTTCTGTGTTTCTGTGTTTCTGTGTGTGTTTCTGTGTTTCAGTGTGTGTTTCTGTGTTTCTGTGTGTGTTTCTGTGTTTCAGTGTGTGTTTCAGTGTTTCAGTGTGTGTTTCTGTGTTTCAGTGTGTGTTTCTGTGTTTCTGTGTGTGTTTCTGTGTTTCTGTGTGTGTTTCTGTGTTTCAGTGTGTGTTTCTGTGTTTCAGTGTGTGTTTCTGTGTTTCAGTGTTTCAGTGTGTGTTTCTGTTTCAGTGTGTGTTTCTGTGTTTCAGTGTGTGTTTCTGTGTTTCAGTGTGTGTTTTAGTGTTTCAGTGTGTGTTTCTGTGTTTCTGTGTGTGTTTCTGTGTTTCAGTGTGTGTTTCTGTGTTTCAGTGTGTGTTTCTGTGTTTCTGTGTGTGTTTCTGTGTTTCAGTGTGTGTTTCTGTGTTTCTGTGTGTGTTTCTGTGTTTCAGTGTGTGTTTCTGTGTTTCTGTGTGTGTTTCTGTGTTTCAGTGTGTGTTTCTGTGTTTCTGTGTGTGTTTCTGTGTTTCAGTGTTTCAGTGTGTGTTTCTGTTTCAGTGTGTGTTTCTGTGTTTCAGTGTGTGTTTCTGTGTGTTTCTGTGTGTGTTTCTGTGTTTCAGTGTGTGTTTCTGTGTTTCTGTGTGTGTTTCTGTGTTTCTGTGTTTCTGTGTGTGTTTCTGTGTTTCTGTGTTTCTGTGTGTGTTTCTGTGTTTCTGTGTGTGTTTCTGTGTTTCTGTGTGTGTTTCTGTGTTTCAGTGTGTGTTTCTGTGTGTGTTTCTGTGTTTCAGTGTGTGTTTCTGTGTTTCAGTGTGTGTTTCTGTGTTTCTGTGTGTGTTTCTGTGTTTCAGTGTGTTTCTGTGTTTCTGTGTGTGTTTCTGTGTTTCTGTGTGTGTTTCTGTGTTTCTGTGTGTGTTTCTGTGTTTCAGTGTGTGTTTCTGTGTTTCTGTGTGTGTTTCTGTGTTTCAGTGTGTTTCTGTGTTTCAGTGTGTGTTTCTGTGTGTGTTTCTGTGTTTCAGTGTGTGTTTCTGTGTTTCAGTGTGTTTCTGTGTTTCTGTGTGTGTTTCTGTGTTTCAGTGTGTTTCTGTGTTTCAGTGTGTGTTTCTGTGTTTCTGTGTGTGTTTCAGTGTGTTTCTGTGTTTCTGTGTGTGTTTCTGTGTTTCAGTGTGTTTCTGTGTTTCTGTGTGTGTTTCTGTGTGTGTTTCTGTGTTTCTGTGTGTGTTTCTGTGTGTGTTTCTGTGTTTCAGTGTGTTTCTGTGTTTCAGTGTGTTTCTGTGTTTCTGTGTGTGTTTCTGTGTTTCAGTGTGTGTTTCTGTGTTTCAGTGTGTGTTTCAGTGTTTCAGTGTGTGTTTCTGTGTTTCAGTGTGTGTTTCTGTGTTTCAGTGTGTGTTTCTGTGTTTCAGTGTGTGTTTCTGTGTTTCAGTGTGTGTTTCAGTGTGTTTCTGTGTTTCTGTGTGTGTTTCTGTGTTTCTGTGTTTCTGTGTGTGTTTCAGTGTGTTTCTGTGTTTCTGTGTGTGTTTCTGTGTTTCAGTGTGTTTCTGTGTTTCTGTGTGTGTTTCTGTGTTTCAGTGTGTTTCTGTGTTTCAGTGTGTTTCTGTGTTTCTGTGTGTGTTTCTGTGTTTCAGTTTGTTTCTGTGTTTCTGTGTGTGTTTCTGTGTTTCAGTGTGTGTTTCTGTGTTTCTGTGTGTGTTTCTGTGTTTCAGTGTGTGTTTCTGTGTTTCTGTGTGTGTTTCTGTGTTTCAGTGTGTGTTTCTGTGTTTCTGTGTGTGTTTCTGTGTTTCAGTGTGTGTTTCTGTGTTTCTGTGTGTGTTTCTGTGTTTCTGTGTGTGTTTCTGTGTTTCTGTGTTTCAGTGTGTGTTTCTGTGTTTCTGTGTTTCAGTGTGTGTTTCTGTGTTTCAGTGTGTGTTTCTGTGTTTCAGTGTGTGTTTCTGTGTTTCAGTGTGTGTTTCTGTGTTTCAGTGTGTTTCTGTGTTTCAGTGTGTGTTTCAGTGTGTGTTTCTGTGTTTCAGTGTGTTTCTGTGTTTCAGTGTGTTTCTGTGTTTCTGTGTGTGTTTCAGTGTGTGTTTCTGTGTTTCAGTGTGTTTCTGTGTTTCTGTGTGTGTTTCTGTGTTTCTGTGTGTGTTTCTGTGTTTCAGTGTGTGTTTCTGTGTTTCTGTGTGTGTTTCTGTGTTTCTGTGTGTGTTTCTGTGTTTCAGTGTGTTTCAGTGTGTTTCAGTGTGTTTCAGTGTGTGTTAGTGTGTTTCAGTGTGTGTTTCTGTGTTTCAGTGTGTGTTTCTGTGTTTCAGTGTGTGTTTCTGTGTTTCAGTGTGTGTTTCTGTGTTTCTGTGTTTCAGTGTGTGTTTCTGTTTCAGTGTTTCAATGTGTGTTTCTGTTTCAGTGTGTGTTTCTGTCTTTCTGTGTGTGTTTCTGTTTCAGTGTGTGTTTCTGTGTTTCTGTGTGTGTTTCTGTGTTTCAGTGTGTGTTTCTGTTTCAGTGTGTGTTTCTGTCTTTCTGTGTGTGTTTCTGTCTTTCTGTGTGTGTTTCTGTTTCAGTGTGTGTTTCTGTGTTTCAGTGTGTGTTTCTGTTTCAGTGTTTCAATGTGTGTTTCTGTTTCAGTGTGTGTTTCTGTCTTTCTGTGTGTGTTTCTGTTTCAGTGTGTGTTTCTGTGTTTCAGTGTGTGTTTCAGTGTGTGTTTCTGTGTTTCAGTGTGTGTTTCTGTGTTTCAGTGTGTGTTTCTGTGTTTCTGTCTTTCTGTGTGTGTTTCTGTTTCAGTGTGTGTTTCTGTGTTTCTGTGTGTGTTTCTGTGTTTCAGTGTGTGTTTCTGTGTTTCTGTGTTTCAGTGTGTGTTTCTGTTTCAGTGTTTCAGTGTGTGTTTCTGTGTTTCTGTGTTTCTGTGTGTGTTTCTGTGTTTCAGTGTGTGTTTCTGTGTTTCTGTGTTTCAGTGTGTGTTTCTGTTTCAGTGTTTCAGTGTGTGTTTCTGTGTTTCAGTGTGTGTTTCTGTGTTTCTGTGTTTCTGTGTGTGTTTCTGTGTTTCAGTGTGTGTTTCTGTGTTTCAGTGTGTGTTTCTGTGTTTCTGTGTTTCTGTGTGTGTTTCTGTGTTTCAGTGTGTGTTTCTGTGTTTCTGTGTTTCAGTGTGTGTTTCTGTTTCAGTGTTTCAGTGTGTGTTTCTGTGTTTCAGTGTGTGTTTCTGTGTTTCTGTCTTTCTGTGTGTGTTTCTGTTTCAGTGTGTGTTTCTGTGTTTCTGTGTGTGTTTCTGTGTTTCAGTGTGTGTTTCTGTGTTTCTGTCTTTCTGTGTGTGTTTCTGTTTCAGTGTGTGTTTCTGTCTTTCTGTGTGTGTTTCTGTTTCAGTGTGTGTTTCTGTCTTTCTGTGTGTGTTTCTGTCTTTCTGTGTGTGTTTCTGTTTCAGTGTGTGTTTCTGTCTTTCTGTGTGTGTTTCTGTTTCAGTGTGTGTTTCTGTGTTTCAGTGTGTGTTTCTGTTTCAGTGTTTCAATGTGTGTTTCTGTTTCAGTGTGTGTTTCTGTCTTTCTGTGTGTGTTTCTGTTTCAGTGTGTGTTTCAGTGTGTGTTTCTGTGTTTCAGTGTGTGTTTCTGTGTTTCAGTGTGTGTTTCAGTGTGTGTTTCTGTGTTTCAGTGTGTGTTTCTGTGTTTCAGTGTGTGTTTCTGTGTTTCTGTCTTTCTGTGTGTGTTTCTGTTTCAGTGTGTGTTTCTGTGTTTCAGTGTGTGTTTCTGTGTTTCTGTGTGTGTTTCTGTGTTTCAGTGTGTGTTTCTGTTTCAGTGTGTGTTTCTGTGTTTCTGTGTGTGTTTCTGTGTTTCTGTGTGTGTTTCTGTGTTTCAGTGTGTGTTTCTGTGTTTCTGTGTGTGTTTCTGTGTTTCAGTGTGTGTTTCTGTTTCAGTGTGTGTTTCTGTGTTTCAGTGTGTTTCTGTTTCAGTGTGTGTTTCTGTGTTTCAGTGTGTGTTTCTGTTTCAGTGTGTGTTTCAGTGTGTGTTTCTGTGTTTCTGTGTGTGTTTCTGTTTCAGTGTGTGTTTCTGTGTTTCAGTGTTTCAGTGTGTGTTTCTGTTTCAGTGTGTGTTTCTGTGTTTCAGTGTGTGTTTCTGTTTCAGTGTTTCAGTGTGTGTTTCTGTGTTTCAGTGTGTGTTTCTGTTTCAGTGTGTGTTTCTGTGTTTCAGTGTGTGTTTCTGTTTCAGTGTGTGTTTCTGTTTCAGTGTGTGTTTCGGTGTTTCAGTGTGTGTTTCTGTTTCAGTGTGTGTTTCTGTTTCAGTGTTTCAATGTGTGTTTCTGTGTTTCAGTGTGTGTTTCTGTTTCAGTGTTTCAGTGTGTGTTTCTGTGTTTCAGTGTGTGTTTCTGTTTCAGTGTGTGTTTCTGTGTTTCAGTGTGTGTTTCTGTTTCAGTGTGTGTTTCTGTGTTTCAGTGTGTGTTTCTGTTTCAGTGTGTGTTTCTGTGTTTCAGTGTGTGTTTCTGTGTTTCAGTGTGTGTTTCTGTTTCAGTGTGTGTTTCTGTGTTTCAGTGTGTGTTTCTGTTTCAGTGTGTGTTTCTGTTTCAGTGTGTGTTTCTGTTTCAGTGTGTGTTTCTGTGTTTCAGTGTGTGTTTCTGTTTCAGTGTGTGTTTCTGTGTTTCAGTGTGTGTTTCTGTTTCAGTGTGTGTTTCGGTGTTTCAGTGTGTGTTTCTGTTTCAGTGTGTGTTTCTGTTTCAGTGTTTCAATGTGTGTTTCTGTGTTTCAGTGTGTGTTTCTGTTTCAGTGTTTCAGTGTGTGTTTCTGTGTTTCAGTGTGTGTTTCTGTTTCAGTGTGTGTTTCTGTGTTTCAGTGTGTGTTTCTGTTTCAGTGTGTGTTTCTGTGTTTCAGTGTGTGTTTCTGTGTTTCAGTGTGTGTTTCTGTTTCAGTGTTTCAATGTGTGTTTCTGTGTTTCTGTGTGTGTTTCTGTGTTTCAGTGTGTGTTTCTGTTTCAGTGTGTGTTTCGGTGTTTCAGTGTGTGTTTCTGTTTCAGTGTGTTTCAGTGTTTCTGTGTGTGTTTCTGTGTTTCAGTGTGTGTTTCAGTGTGTGTTTCTGTTTCAGTGTGTGTTTCTGTGTTTCAGTGTGTGTTTCTGTGTTTCAGTGTGTGTTTCTGTGTTTCAGTGTGTGTTTCAGTGTGTGTTTCTGTTTCAGTGTGTGTTTCTGTGTTTCAGTGTGTGTTTCTGTGTTTCAGTGTGTGTTTCTGTGTTTCAGTGTGTGTTTCTGTGTTTCAGTGTGTGTTTCTGTTTCAGTGTGTGTTTCTGTTTCAGTGTGTGTTTCTGTGTTTCAGTGTGTGTTTCTGTTTCAGTGTTTCAATGTGTGTTTCTGTTTCAGTGTGTGTTTCTGTTTCAGTGTGTGTTTCTGTGTTTCAGTGTGTGTTTCTGTGTTTCAGTGTGTGTTTCTGTTTCAGTGTTTCAATGTGTGTTTCTGTTTCAGTGTGTGTTTCTGTCTTTCTGTGTGTGTTTCTGTTTCAGTGTGTGTTTCTGTGTTTCAGTGTGTGTTTCAGTGTGTGTTTCTGTGTTTCAGTGTGTGTTTCTGTCTTTCTGTGTGTGTTTCTGTGTTTCAGTGTGTGTTTCTGTTTCAGTGTGTGTTTCAGTGTGTGTTTCAGTGTGTGTTTCTGTGTTTCAGTGTGTGTTTCTGTCTTTCTGTGTGTGTTTCTGTCTTTCTGTGTGTGTTTCTGTTTCAGTGTGTGTTTCTGTGTTTCTGTGTGTGTTTCTGTGTTTCAGTGTGTGTTTCTGTTTCAGTGTGTGTTTCTGTGTTTCTGTGTGTGTTTCTGTGTTTCAGTGTGTGTTTCTGTGTTTCTGTGTGTGTTTCTGTGTTTCAGTGTGTGTTTCTGTTTCAGTGTGTGTTTCTGTGTTTCTGTGTGTGTTTCTGTGTTTCAGTGTGTGTTTCTGTGTTTCAGTGTGTGTTTCTGTTTCAGTGTGTGTTTCTGTGTTTCAGTGTGTGTTTCTGTCTTTCTGTGTGTGTTTCTGTGTTTCAGTGTGTGTTTCTGTTTCAGTGTGTGTTTCAGTGTGTGTTTCAGTGTGTGTTTCTGTCTTTCTGTGTGTGTTTCTGTGTTTCAGTGTGTGTTTCTGTGTTTCTGTGTGTGTTTCTGTGTTTCAGTGTGTGTTTCTGTTTCAGTGTGTGTTTCTGTGTTTCAGTGTGTGTTTCTGTGTTTCTGTGTGTGTTTCTGTGTTTCAGTGTGTGTTTCTGTGTTTCAGTGTGTGTTTCTGTGTTTCTGTGTGTGTTTCTGTGTTTCAGTGTGTGTTTCTGTTTCAGTGTGTGTTTCTGTGTTTCTGTGTGTGTTTCTGTGTTTCTGTGTGTGTTTCTGTGTTTCAGTGTGTGTTTCTGTGTTTCTGTGTGTGTTTCTGTGTTTCAGTGTGTGTTTCTGTGTTTCAGTGTGTTTCTGTTTCAGTGTGTGTTTCTGTGTTTCAGTGTGTGTTTCTGTTTCAGTGTGTGTTTCAGTGTGTGTTTCTGTGTTTCTGTGTGTGTTTCTGTTTCAGTGTGTGTTTCAGTGTGTGTTTCTGTGTTTCAGTGTGTTTCTGTTTCAGTGTGTGTTTCAGTGTGTTTCTGTTTCAGTGTGTGTTTCAGTGTGTTTCTGTGTTTCAGTGTGTGTTTCAGTGTGTGTTTCAGTGTGTTTCTGTTTCAGTGTGTGTTTCTGTGTTTCTGTGTGTGTTTCTGTGTTTCTGTGTGTGTTTCTGTGTTTCTGTGTGTGTTTCTGTGTTTCAGTGTGTGTTTCTGTGTTTCTGTGTGTGTTTCTGTGTTTCAGTGTGTGTTTCTGTTTCAGTGTGTGTTTCTGTGTTTCAGTGTGTGTTTCTGTTTCAGTGTGTGTTTCTGTGTTTCAGTGTTTCAGTGTGTGTTTCTGTTTCAGTGTGTGTTTCTGTGTTTCAGTGTGTGTTTCTGTTTCAGTGTGTGTTTCAGTGTGTGTTTCTGTGTTTCAGTGTGTTTCTGTTTCAGTGTGTGTTTCTGTGTTTCAGTGTGTTTCTGTTTCAGTGTGTGTTTCAGTGTGTTTCTGTTTCAGTGTGTGTTTCAGTGTGTTTCTGTGTTTCAGTGTGTGTTTCAGTGTGTGTTTCAGTGTGTTTCTGTTTCAGTGTGTGTTTCTGTGTTTCTGTGTGTGTTTCTGTGTTTCTGTGTGTGTTTCTGTGTTTCTGTGTGTGTTTCTGTGTTTCAGTGTGTGTTTCTGTGTTTCTGTGTGTGTTTCTGTGTTTCAGTGTGTGTTTCTGTTTCAGTGTGTGTTTCTGTGTTTCTGTGTTTCAGTGTGTGTTTCTGTTTCAGTGTGTGTTTCTGTTTCAGTGTGTGTTTCTGTTTCAGTGTGTGTTTCTGTTTCAGTGTGTGTTTCTGTTTCAGTGTGTGTTTCTGTTTCAGTGTGTGTTTCTGTGTTTCAGTGTGTGTTTCTGTGTTTCAGTGTTTCAGTGTGTGTTTCTGTTTCAGTGTGTGTTTCTGTGTTTCAGTGTGTGTTTCTGTGTTTCAGTGTTTCAGTGTGTTTCTGTGTTTCTGTGTGTGTTTCTGTGTTTCAGTGTGTGTTTCTGTGTTTCTGTGTGTGTTTCAGTGTTTCAGTGTGTGTTTCTGTTTCAGTGTGTGTTTCTGTTTCAGTGTGTGTTTCTGTGTTTCTGTGTTTCAGTGTGTTTCTGTGTTTCTGTGTGTGTTTCTGTGTTTCAGTGTGTGTTTCTGTGTTTCTGTGTGTGTTTCTGTGTTTCAGTGTGTTTCTGTGTTTCTGTGTGTGTTTCTGTGTTTCAGTGTGTGTTTCTGTGTTTCTGTGTTTCTGTGTGTGTTTCAGTGTTTCAGTGTGTGTTTCAGTGTTTCAGTGTGTGTTTCTGTGTTTCAGTGTGTGTTTCTGTGTTTCTGTGTGTGTTTCTGTGTTTCAGTGTGTGTTTCAGTGTTTCAGTGTGTGTTTCTGTGTTTCAGTGTGTGTTTCTGTGTTTCTGTGTGTGTTTCTGTGTTTCTGTGTGTGTTTCTGTGTTTCAGTGTGTGTTTCTGTGTTTCAGTGTGTGTTTCTGTGTTTCAGTGTTTCAGTGTGTGTTTCTGTTTCAGTGTGTGTTTCTGTGTTTCAGTGTGTGTTTCTGTGTTTCAGTGTGTGTTTCAGTGTTTCAGTGTGTGTTTCTGTGTTTCTGTGTGTGTTTCTGTGTTTCAGTGTGTGTTTCTGTGTTTCAGTGTGTGTTTCTGTGTTTCTGTGTGTGTTTCTGTGTTTCAGTGTGTGTTTCTGTGTTTCTGTGTGTGTTTCTGTGTTTCAGTGTGTGTTTCTGTGTTTCTGTGTGTGTTTCTGTGTTTCAGTGTGTGTTTCTGTGTTTCAGTGTTTCAGTGTGTGTTTCTGTTTCAGTGTGTGTTTCTGTGTTTCAGTGTGTGTTTCTGTGTGTTTCTGTGTGTGTTTCTGTGTTTCAGTGTGTGTTTCTGTGTTTCTGTGTTTCTGTGTGTGTTTCTGTGTTTCAGTGTGTGTTTCAGTGTGTGTTTCTGTGTTTCTGTGTGTGTTTCTGTGTTTCTGTGTTTCTGTGTGTGTTTCTGTGTTTCAGTGTGTGTTTCTGTGTGTGTTTCTGTGTTTCTGTGTTTCTGTGTGTGTTTCTGTGTTTCTGTGTGTGTTTCTGTGTTTCTGTGTTTCTGTGTGTGTTTCTGTGTTTCTGTGTGTGTTTCTGTGTTTCAGTGTGTGTTTCTGTGTTTCTGTGTGTGTTTCTGTGTTTCAGTGTGTGTTTCTGTGTTTCTGTGTGTGTTTCTGTGTTTCAGTGTGTGTTTCTGTGTTTCTGTGTGTGTTTCTGTGTTTCTGTGTTTCAGTGTGTGTTTCTGTGTTTCTGTGTGTGTTTCTGTGTTTCTGTGTGTGTTTCTGTGTTTCAGTGTGTGTTTCTGTGTTTCTGTGTGTGTTTCTGTGTTTCAGTGTGTGTTTCTGTGTTTCTGTGTGTGTTTCTGTGTTTCAGTGTGTGTTTCTGTGTTTCAGTGTTTCAGTGTGTGTTTCTGTTTCAGTGTGTGTTTCTGTGTTTCAGTGTGTGTTTCTGTGTGTTTCTGTGTGTGTTTCTGTGTTTCAGTGTGTGTTTCTGTGTTTCTGTGTTTCTGTGTGTGTTTCTGTGTTTCAGTGTGTGTTTCTGTGTGTGTTTCTGTGTTTCTGTGTTTCTGTGTTTCTGTGTGTGTTTCTGTGTTTCTGTGTTTCTGTGTGTGTTTCTGTGTTTCTGTGTGTGTTTCTGTGTTTCTGTGTGTGTTTCTGTGTTTCAGTGTGTTTCTGTGTTTCTGTGTGTGTTTCTGTGTTTCAGTGTGTGTTTCTGTGTGTGTTTCTGTGTTTCTGTGTTTCTGTGTGTGTTTCTGTGTTTCTGTGTTTCTGTGTGTGTTTCTGTGTTTCAGTGTGTGTTTCTGTGTTTCAGTGTGTTTCTGTGTTTCTGTGTGTGTTTCTGTGTTTCAGTGTGTTTCTGTGTTTCAGTGTGTGTTTCTGTGTTTCAGTGTGTTTCTGTGTTTCAGTGTGTGTTTCTGTGTTTCAGTGTGTTTCTGTGTTTCAGTGTGTGTTTCTGTGTTTCAGTGTGTTTCTGTGTTTCTGTGTGTGTTTCTGTGTTTCAGTGTGTGTTTCTGTGTTTCAGTGTGTTTCTGTGTTTCAGTGTGTGTTTCTGTGTTTCTGTGTGTGTTTCTGTGTTTCTGTGTTTCAGTGTGTGTTTCTGTGTTTCAGTGTGTTTCTGTGTTTCAGTGTGTTTCTGTGTTTCTGTGTGTGTTTCTGTGTTTCAGTGTGTTTCTGTGTGTGTTTCTGTGTTTCTGTGTGTGTTTCTGTGTTTCAGTGTGTGTTTCTGTGTTTCAGTGTGTTTCTGTGTTTCAGTGTGTGTTTCTGTGTTTCTGTGTGTGTTTCTGTGTTTCTGTGTTTCAGTGTGTGTTTCTGTGTTTCAGTGTGTTTCTGTGTTTCAGTGTGTTTCTGTGTTTCTGTGTGTGTTTCTGTGTTTCAGTGTGTTTCTGTGTTTCTGTGTGTGTTTCTGTGTTTCAGTGTGTTTCTGTGTTTCAGTGTGTTTCTGTGTTTCTGTGTGTGTTTCTGTGTTTCAGTTTGTTTCTGTGTTTCTGTGTGTGTTTCTGTGTTTCAGTGTGTGTTTCTGTGTTTCTGTGTGTGTTTCTGTGTTTCAGTGTGTGTTTCTGTGTTTCAGTGTGTGTTTCTGTGTTTCAGTGTGTGTTTCTGTGTTTCTGTGTGTGTTTCTGTGTTTCAGTGTGTGTTTCTGTGTTTCTGTGTGTGTTTCTGTGTTTCAGTGTGTGTTTCTGTGTTTCTGTGTGTGTTTCTGTGTTTCAGTGTGTGTTTCTGTGTTTCTGTGTGTGTTTCTGTGTTTCTGTGTTTCAGTGTGTGTTTCTGTGTTTCTGTGTTTCAGTGTGTGTTTCTGTGTTTCAGTGTGTGTTTCTGTGTTTCAGTGTGTGTTTCTGTGTTTCAGTGTGTGTTTCTGTGTTTCAGTGTGTTTCTGTGTTTCTGTGTGTGTTTCAGTGTGTGTTTCTGTGTTTCAGTGTGTGTTTCTGTGTTTCAGTGTGTGTTTCTGTGTTTCAGTGTGTGTTTCTGTGTTTCTGTGTTTCAGTGTGTGTTTCTGTTTCAGTGTGTGTTTCTGTTTCAGTGTGTGTTTCTGTTTCAGTGTGTGTTTCTGTCTTTCTGTGTGTGTTTCTGTCTTTCTGTGTGTGTTTCTGTTTCAGTGTGTGTTTCTGTCTTTCTGTGTGTGTTTCTGTGTTTCAGTGTGTGTTTCTGTTTCAGTGTGTGTTTCTGTCTTTCTGTGTGTGTTTCTGTCTTTCTGTGTGTGTTTCTGTTTCAGTGTGTGTTTCTGTCTTTCTGTGTGTGTTTCTGTGTTTCAGTGTGTGTTTCTGTTTCAGTGTTTCAATGTGTGTTTCTGTTTCAGTGTGTGTTTCTGTGTTTCAGTGTGTGTTTCTGTCTTTCTGTGTGTGTTTCTGTTTCAGTGTGTGTTTCTGTGTTTCAGTGTGTGTTTCTGTGTTTCAGTGTGTGTTTCTGTGTTTCAGTGTGTGTTTCTGTGTTTCTGTCTTTCTGTGTGTGTTTCTGTTTCAGTGTGTGTTTCTGTGTTTCAGTGTGTGTTTCTGTGTTTCAGTGTGTGTTTCTGTGTTTCTGTGTGTGTTTCTGTGTTTCAGTGTGTGTTTCTGTGTTTCTGTGTGTGTTTCTGTGTTTCAGTGTGTGTTTCTGTGTTTCTGTGTGTGTTTCTGTGTTTCAGTGTGTGTTTCTGTTTCAGTGTGTGTTTCTGTGTTTCTGTGTGTGTTTCTGTGTTTCTGTGTGTGTTTCTGTGTTTCAGTGTGTGTTTCTGTGTTTCTGTGTGTGTTTCTGTGTTTCAGTGTGTGTTTCTGTTTCAGTGTGTGTTTCTGTGTTTCAGTGTGTTTCTGTTTCAGTGTGTGTTTCTGTGTTTCAGTGTGTGTTTCTGTTTCAGTGTGTGTTTCTGTGTTTCTGTGTGTGTTTCTGTTTCAGTGTGTGTTTCTGTGTTTCTGTGTGTGTTTCTGTTTCAGTGTGTGTTTCTGTGTTTCTGTGTGTGTTTCTGTTTCAGTGTGTGTTTCTGTGTTTCAGTGTTTCAGTGTGTGTTTCTGTTTCAGTGTGTGTTTCTGTGTTTCAGTGTGTGTTTCTGTTTCAGTGTTTCAATGTGTGTTTCTGTGTTTCAGTGTGTGTTTCTGTTTCAGTGTTTCAGTGTGTGTTTCTGTGTTTCAGTGTGTGTTTCTGTTTCAGTGTGTGTTTCTGTGTTTCAGTGTGTGTTTCTGTTTCAGTGTGTGTTTCTGTGTTTCAGTGTGTGTTTCTGTTTCAGTGTGTGTTTCTGTTTCAGTGTGTGTTTCTGTGTTTCAGTGTGTGTTTCTGTGTTTCAGTGTGTGTTTCTGTTTCAGTGTGTGTTTCTGTGTTTCAGTGTGTGTTTCTGTTTCAGTGTGTGTTTCTGTTTCAGTGTGTGTTTCGGTGTTTCAGTGTGTGTTTCTGTTTCAGTGTGTGTTTCTGTTTCAGTGTTTCAATGTGTGTTTCTGTGTTTCAGTGTGTGTTTCTGTTTCAGTGTTTCAGTGTGTGTTTCTGTGTTTCAGTGTGTGTTTCTGTTTCAGTGTGTGTTTCTGTGTTTCAGTGTGTGTTTCTGTTTCAGTGTGTGTTTCTGTGTTTCAGTGTGTGTTTCTGTGTTTCAGTGTGTGTTTCTGTTTCAGTGTTTCAATGTGTGTTTCTGTGTTTCTGTGTGTGTTTCGGTGTTTCAGTGTGTGTTTCTGTGTTTCAGTGTGTGTTTCAGTGTGTGTTTCTGTGTTTCAGTGTGTGTTAGTGTTTGTGTTTCTGTGTTTCAGTGTGTGTTTCAGTGTGTGTTTCTGTGTTTCAGTGTGTGTTAGTGTTTGTGTTTCTGTGTTTCAGTGTGTGTTTCTGTGTTTCAGTGTGTGTTTCTGTGTTTCAGTGTGTGTTTCTGTGTTTCAGTGTGTGTTTCTGTGTTTCAGTGTGTGTTTCTGTGTTTCAGTGTGTGTTTCTGTGTTTCAGTGTGTGTTTCTGTGTTTCAGTGTGTTTCTGTGTTTCTGTGTTTCTGTGTGTGTTTCTGTGTTTCAGTGTGTGTTTCTGTGTTTCAGTGTGTGTTTCTGTGTTTCAGTGTGTGTTTCTGTGTTTCAGTGTGTGTTTCTGTGTTTCAGTGTGTGTTAGTGTTTGTGTTTCTGTGTTTCAGTGTGTGTTTCTGTGTTTCAGTGTGTGTTTCTGTGTTTCAGTGTGTGTTTCTGTGTTTCTGTGTGTGTTTCTGTGTTTCAGTGTGTGTTTCTGTGTTTCAGTGTGTGTTTCTGTGTTTCAGTGTGTGTTTCTGTGTTTCAGTGTGTGTTTCAGTGTGTTTCTGTGTTTCAGTGTGTGTTTCTGTGTTTCAGTGTGTGTTTCTGTGTTTCTGTGTGTGTTTCTGTGTTTCAGTGTGTGTTTCAGTGTGTTTCTGTGTTTCAGTGTGTGTTTCAGTGTGTTTCTGTGTTTCTGTGTGTGTTTCTGTGTTTCTGTGTGTGTTTCTGTGTTTCAGTGTGTGTTTCAGTGTGTTTCTGTGTTTCAGTGTGTGTTTCTGTGTTTCAGTGTGTGTTTCTGTGTTTCAGTGTGTGTTTCTGTGTTTCAGTGTGTTTCTGTGTTTCAGTGTGTGTTTCAGTGTGTTTCTGTGTTTCTGTGTTTCTGTGTGTGTTTCAGTGTGTGTTTCTGTGTGTGTTTCTGTGTTTCAGTGTGTGTTTCTGTGTTTCTGTGTGTGTTTCTGTGTTTCAGTGTGTGTTTCAGTGTGTGTTTCAGTGTGTGTTTCTGTGTTTCAGTGTGTGTTTCTGTGTTTCTGTGTTTCAGTGTGTTTCAGTGTGTTTCAGTGTGTGTTTCAGTGTGTGTTTCTGTGTTTCTGTGTGTGTTTCTGTGTTTCTGTGTGTGTTTCTGTGTTTCAGTGTGTTTCAGTGTGTTTCAGTGTGTTTCAGTGTGTTTCAGTGTGTGTTTCTGTGTTTCTGTGTGTGTTTCTGTGTTTCTGTGTGTGTTTCTGTGTTTCTGTGTTTCAGTGTGTGTTTCTGTGTTTCAGTGTGTGTTTCTGTGTTTCAGTGTGTGTTTCTGTGTTTCTGTGTGTGTTTCTGTGTTTCAGTGTGTGTTTCTGTGTTTCTGTGTTTCTGTGTGTGTTTCTGTGTTTCTGTGTTTCTGTGTGTGTTTCTGTGTTTCTGTGTTTCAGTGTGTGTTTCTGTGTTTCTGTGTGTGTTTCTGTGTTTCTGTGTTTCTCTGTGTGTTTCTGTGTTTCAGTGTGTTTCTGTGTGTGTTTCTGTGTTTCTGTGTTTCTCTGTGTGTTTCTGTGTTTCTGTGTTTCAGTGTGTTTCTGTGTGTGTTTCTGTGTTTCTGTGTTTCTGTGTGTGTTTCTGTGTTTCAGTGTGTTTCTGTGTGTGTTTCTGTGTTTCTGTGTTTCAGTGTGTGTTTCTGTGTGTGTTTCTGTGTGTGTTTCTGTGTTTCTGTGTTTCTCTGTGTGTTTCTGTGTTTCTGTGTGTGTTTCAGTGTGTGTTTCTGTGTTTCTGTGTTTCTGTGTGTGTTTCTGTGTTTCAGTGTGTGTTTCTGTGTTTCAGTGTGTTTCTGTGTGTGTTTCTGTGTTTCTGTGTTTCAGTGTGTGTTTCTGTGTGTGTTTCTGTGTGTGTTTCTGTGTTTCAGTGTTTCTCTGTGTGTTTCTGTGTTTCAGTGTGTTTCTGTGTGTGTTTCTGTGTTTCTGTGTTTCTGTGTGTGTTTCTGTGTTTCAGTGTGTGTTTCTGTGTTTCAGTGTGTTTCTGTGTGTGTTTCTGTGTTTCTGTGTTTCAGTGTGTGTTTCTGTGTGTGTTTCAGTGTGTTTCAGTGTGTTTCAGTGTGTGTTTCTGTGTTTCTGTGTTTCTGTGTGTGTTTCTGTGTTTCAGTGTGTGTTTCTGTGTTTCTGTGTGTGTTTCTGTGTTTCTGTGTGTGTTTCTGTGTTTCTGTGTGTGTTTCTGTGTTTCAGTGTGTGTTTCTGTGTTTCTGTGTGTGTTTCTGTGTTTCTGTGTGTGTTTCTGTGTTTCAGTGTGTGTTTCTGTGTTTCTGTGTGTGTTTCTGTGTTTCTGTGTGTGTTTCTGTGTTTCTGTGTTTCTGTGTGTGTTTCTGTGTTTCAGTGTTTCTGTGTGTGTTTCTGTGTTTCTGTGTTTCAGTGTGTGTTTCTGTGTTTCTGTGTTTCAGTGTTTCAGTGTGTTTCTGTGTTTCTGTGTGTGTTTCTGTGTTTCTGTGTGTGTTTCTGTGTTTCTGTGTTTCTGTGTGTGTTTCTGTGTTTCTGTGTTTCAGTGTGTGTTTCTGTGTTTCTGTGTTTCTGTGTGTGTTTCTGTGTTTCTGTGTTTCAGTGTGTGTTTCTGTGTTTCTGTGTTTCAGTGTTTCAGTGTGTTTCTGTGTTTCTGTGTGTGTTTCTGTGTTTCTGTGTGTGTTTCTGTGTTTCTGTGTGTGTTTCTGTGTTTCTGTGTTTCTGTGTGTGTTTCTGTGTTTCTGTGTGTGTTTCTGTGTTTCAGTGTGTTTCTGTGTTTCAGTGTGTTTCTGTGTTTCAGTGTGTGTTTCTGTGTTTCTGTGTGTGTTTCTGTGTTTCTGTGTGTGTTTCTGTGTTTCTGTGTGTGTTTCTGTGTTTCTGTGTTTCAGTGTGTGTTTCTGTGTTTCTGTGTGTGTTTCTGTGTTTCTGTGTTTCAGTGTGTGTTTCTGTGTTTCTGTGTGTGTTTCTGTGTTTCTGTGTGTGTTTCTGTGTTTCTGTGTTTCAGTGTGTGTTTCTGTGTTTCAGTGTGTTTCTGTGTTTCAGTGTGTTTCTGTGTTTCAGTGTGTTTCTGTGTTTCTGTGTTTCAGTGTGTGTTTCAGTGTGTGTTTCAGTGTGTTTCAGTGTGTTTCAGTGTGTGTTTCTGTGTTTCTGTGTTTCTGTGTGTGTTTCTGTGTTTCAGTGTGTGTTTCTGTGTTTCAGTGTGTGTTTCTGTGTTTCTGTGTGTGTTTCTGTGTTTCTGTGTGTGTTTCTGTGTTTCTGTGTTTCAGTGTGTGTTTCTGTGTTTCAGTGTGTTTCTGTGTTTCAGTGTGTTTCTGTGTTTCTGTGTGTGTTTCTGTGTTTCAGTGTGTTTCTGTGTTTCAGTGTGTGTTTCTGTGTTTCTGTGTGTGTTTCTGTGTTTCTGTGTTTCAGTGTGTGTTTCTGTGTTTCAGTGTGTTTCTGTGTTTCAGTGTGTTTCTGTGTTTCTGTGTGTGTTTCTGTGTTTCAGTGTGTTTCTGTGTTTCAGTGTGTGTTTCTGTGTTTCTGTGTGTGTTTCTGTGTTTCAGTGTGTTTCAGTGTGTGTTTCTGTGTTTCTGTGTTTCTGTGTGTGTTTCTGTGTTTCAGTGTGTGTTTCTGTGTTTCTGTGTGTGTTTCTGTGTTTCTGTGTGTGTTTCTGTGTTTCTGTGTGTGTTTCTGTGTTTCAGTGTGTGTTTCTGTGTGTGTTTCTGTGTTTCTGTGTGTGTTTCTGTGTTTCTGTGTGTGTTTCTGTGTTTCAGTGTGTGTTTCTGTGTTTCTGTGTGTGTTTCTGTGTTTCTGTGTGTGTTTCTGTGTTTCTGTGTTTCAGTGTGTTTCTGTGTTTCAGTGTGTGTTTCTGTGTGTGTTTCTGTGTTTCTGTGTGTGTTTCTGTGTTTCTGTGTGTGTTTCTGTGTTTCAGTGTGTGTTTCTGTGTTTCTGTGTGTGTTTCTGTGTTTCAGTGTGTGTTTCTGTGTGTGTTTCTGTGTTTCTGTGTGTGTTTCTGTGTTTCTGTGTGTGTTTCTGTGTTTCAGTGTGTGTTTCTGTGTTTCAGTGTGTGTTTCTGTGTTTCTGTGTGTGTTTCTGTGTTTCTGTGTGTGTTTCTGTGTTTCTGTGTGTGTTTCTGTGTTTCAGTGTGTGTTTCTGTGTGTGTTTCTGTGTTTCTGTGTGTGTTTCTGTGTTTCTGTGTTTCTGTGTGTGTTTCTGTGTTTCTGTGTGTGTTTCTGTGTTTCTGTGTGTGTTTCTGTGTTTCTGTGTTTCTGTGTGTGTTTCTGTGTTTCTGTGTGTGTTTCTGTGTTTCAGTGTGTGTTTCTGTGTGTGTTTCTGTGTTTCTGTGTGTGTTTCTGTGTTTCTGTGTGTGTTTCTGTGTTTCAGTGTGTGTTTCTGTGTTTCTGTGTGTGTTTCTGTGTTTCTGTGTTTCAGTGTGTGTTTCTGTGTTTCAGTGTGTTTCTGTGTTTCAGTGTGTTTCTGTGTTTCAGTGTGTGTTTCTGTGTTTCTGTGTGTGTTTCTGTGTTTCTGTGTGTGTTTCTGTGTTTCTGTGTGTGTTTCTGTGTTTCTGTGTTTCAGTGTGTGTTTCTGTGTTTCTGTGTGTGTTTCTGTGTTTCTGTGTTTCAGTGTGTGTTTCTGTGTTTCTGTGTGTGTTTCTGTGTTTCTGTGTGTGTTTCTGTGTTTCTGTGTTTCAGTGTGTTTCTGTGTTTCAGTGTGTTTCTGTGTTTCAGTGTGTTTCTGTGTTTCTGTGTTTCAGTGTGTGTTTCAGTGTGTGTTTCAGTGTGTTTCAGTGTGTTTCAGTGTGTGTTTCTGTGTTTCTGTGTTTCTGTGTGTGTTTCTGTGTTTCAGTGTGTGTTTCTGTGTTTCAGTGTGTGTTTCTGTGTTTCTGTGTGTGTTTCTGTGTTTCTGTGTGTGTTTCTGTGTTTCTGTGTTTCAGTGTGTTTCTGTGTTTCTGTGTGTGTTTCTGTGTTTCAGTGTGTTTCTGTGTTTCAGTGTGTGTTTCTGTGTTTCTGTGTGTGTTTCTGTGTTTCTGTGTTTCAGTGTGTGTTTCTGTGTTTCAGTGTGTTTCTGTGTTTCTGTGTGTGTTTCTGTGTTTCAGTGTGTGTTTCTGTGTTTCAGTGTGTGTTTCTGTGTTTCAGTGTGTGTTTCTGTGTTTCTGTGTGTGTTTCTGTGTTTCAGTGTGTGTTTCTGTGTTTCAGTGTGTGTTTCGTGTTTCAGTGTGTGTTTCTGTGTTTCAGTGTGTGTTTCTGTGTTTCAGTGTGTGTTTCTGTGTTTCTGTGTTTCAGTGTGTTTCAGTGTGTGTTTCTGTGTTTCAGTGTGTTTCTGTGTTTCAGTGTGTTTCTGTGTTTCAGTGTGTTTCTGTGTTTCTGTGTTTCTGTGTTTCAGTGTGTTTCTGTGTTTCAGTGTGTTTCTGTGTTTCTGTGTTTCTGTGTTTCAGTGTGTTTCTGTGTTTCAGTGTGTTTCTGTGTTTCAGTGTGTTTCTGTGTTTCTGTGTTTCAGTGTGTTTCAGTGTGTGTTTCTGTGTTTCAGTGTGTGTTTCTGTGTTTCAGTGTGTGTTTCGTGTTTCAGTGTGTGTTTCTGTGTTTCAGTGTGTGTTTCTGTGTTTCTGTGTTTCAGTGTGTGTTTCTGTGTTTCAGTGTGTTTCTGTGTTTCTGTGTGTGTTTCTGTGTTTCAGTGTGTTTCTGTGTTTCAGTGTGTTTCTGTGTTTCTGTGTGTGTTTCTGTGTTTCTGTGTGTGTTTCTGTGTTTCAGTGTGTGTTTCTGTGTTTCAGTGTGTGTTTCTGTGTTTCTGTGTGTGTTTCTGTGTTTCTGTGTGTGTTTCTGTGTTTCAGTGTGTTTCTGTGTTTCAGTGTGTTTCTGTGTTTCTGTGTGTGTTTCTGTGTTTCTGTGTGTGTTTCTGTGTTTCAGTGTGTGTTTCTGTGTTTCAGTGTGTTTCTGTGTTTCAGTGTGTTTCTGTGTTTCTGTGTGTGTTTCTGTGTTTCTGTGTGTGTTTCTGTGTTTCAGTGTGTGTTTCTGTGTTTCAGTGTGTGTTTCTGTGTTTCTGTGTGTGTTTCTGTGTTTCTGTGTGTGTTTCTGTGTTTCAGTGTGTTTCTGTGTTTCAGTGTGTTTCTGTGTTTCTGTGTGTGTTTCTGTGTTTCTGTGTGTGTTTCTGTGTTTCAGTGTGTTTCTGTGTTTCTGTGTGTGTTTCTGTGTTTCAGTGTGTGTTTCTGTGTTTCTGTGTGTGTTTCTGTGTTTCAGTGTGTGTTTCTGTGTTTCTGTGTGTGTTTCTGTGTTTCTGTGTGTGTTTCTGTGTTTCTGTGTTTCAGTGTGTGTTTCTGTGTTTCTGTGTTTCAGTGTGTGTTTCTGTGTTTCAGTGTGTGTTTCTGTGTTTCAGTGTGTGTTTCTGTGTTTCAGTGTGTTTCTGTGTTTCTGTGTGTGTTTCTGTGTTTCAGTGTGTGTTTCAGTGTGTTTCTGTGTTTCAGTGTGTTTCTGTGTTTCTGTGTTTCTGTGTTTCAGTGTGTGTTTCTGTGTTTCTGTGTGTGTTTCTGTGTTTCAGTGTGTTTCTGTGTTTCAGTGTGTTTCTGTGTTTCTGTGTGTGTTTCTGTGTTTCAGTGTGTGTTTCTGTGTTTCAGTGTGTTTCTGTGTTTCTGTGTGTGTTTCTGTTTCAGTGTGTGTTTCTGTGTTTCAGTGTGTGTTTCTGTGTGTTTCTGTGTGTGTTTCTGTGTTTCAGTGTGTGTTTCTGTGTTTCTGTGTGTGTTTCTGTGTTTCTGTGTTTCTGTGTGTGTTTCTGTGTTTCAGTGTGTGTTTCTGTGTGTGTTTCTGTGTTTCTGTGTTTCTGTGTGTGTTTCTGTGTTTCTGTGTTTCTGTGTGTGTTTCTGTGTTTCTGTGTGTGTTTCTGTGTTTCAGTGTGTGTTTCTGTGTTTCTGTGTGTGTTTCTGTGTTTCAGTGTGTGTTTCAGTGTTTCAGTGTGTGTTTCTGTTTCAGTGTGTGTTTCAGTGTGTTTCTGTTTCAGTGTGTGTTTCTGTGTTTCAGTGTTTCAGTGTGTGTTTCTGTGTTTCTGTGTTTCAGTGTGTGTTTCTGTGTTTCTGTGTTTCAGTGTTTCAGTGTGTGTTTCTGTTTCAATGTGTGTTTCAGTGTGTTTCTGTGTTTCAGTGTGTGTTTCTGTGTTTCAGTGTTTCAGTGTGTGTTTCTGTGTTTCTGTGTTTCAGTGTGTGTTTCTGTGTTTCTGTGTTTCAGTGTTTCAGTGTGTGTTTCTGTTTCAGTGTGTGTTTCTGTGTTTCAGTGTGTGTTTCTGTGTTTCAGTGTGTGTTTCTGTGTTTCAGTGTGTGTTAGTGTTTGTGTTTCTGTGTTTCAGTGTGTGTTTCTGTGTTTCAGTGTGTGTTTCTGTGTTTCAGTGTGTGTTTCTGTGTTTCAGTGTGTGTTTCTGTGTTTCAGTGTGTTTCTGTGTTTCTGTGTGTGTTTCTGTGTTTCTGTGTGTGTTTCTGTGTTTCAGTGTGTGTTAGTGTTTGTGTTTCTGTGTTTCAGTGTGTGTTTCTGTGTTTCAGTGTGTGTTTCTGTGTTTCAGTGTGTGTTTCTGTGTTTCAGTGTGTGTTTCTGTGTTTCAGTGTGTGTTAGTGTTTGTGTTTCTGTGTTTCAGTGTGTGTTTCTGTGTTTCAGTGTGTGTTTCTGTGTTTCAGTGTGTGTTTCTGTGTTTCAGTGTGTGTTTCTGTGTTTCAGTGTGTGTTTCTGTGTTTCAGTGTGTTTCTGTGTTTCTGTGTGTGTTTCTGTGTTTCTGTGTGTGTTTCTGTGTTTCAGTGTGTGTTTCTGTGTTTCAGTGTGTGTTTCTGTGTTTCAGTGTGTGTTTCTGTGTGTGTTTCTGTGTGTGTTTCTGTGTTTCTGTGTGTGTTTCTGTGTGTGTTTCTGTGTTTCAGTGTGTGTTTCTGTGTTTCAGTGTGTGTTTCTGTGTTTCAGTGTGTGTTTCTGTGTTTCAGTGTGTGTTTCTGTGTTTCAGTGTGTGTTTCTGTGTTTCAGTGTGTGTTTCTGTGTTTCAGTGTGTGTTTCTGTGTTTCAGTGTGTGTTTCTGTTTCAGTGTGTGTTTCTGTGTTTCAGTGTGTGTTTCTGTGTTTCAGTGTGTGTTTCTGTGTTTCAGTGTGTGTTTCTGTGTTTCAGTGTGTGTTTCTGTTTCAGTGTGTGTTTCTGTGTTTCAGTGTGTGTTTCTGTGTTTCAGTGTGTGTTTCTGTTTCAGTGTGTGTTTCTGTGTTTCAGTGTGTGTTTCTGTTTCAGTGTGTGTTTCTGTGTTTCAGTGTGTGTTTCAGTGTGTTTCAGTGTGTGTTTCTGTGTTTCAGTGTGTGTTTCTGTGTTTCAGTGTGTGTTTCTGTGTTTCAGTGTGTGTTTCTGTGTTTCAGTGTGTGTTTCTGTGTTTCAGTGTGTGTTTCTGTGTGTGTTTCTGTGTGTGTTTCTGTGTTTCTGTGTGTGTTTCTGTGTGTGTTTCTGTGTTTCAGTGTGTGTTTCTGTGTTTCAGTGTGTGTTTCTGTGTTTCAGTGTGTGTTTCTGTGTTTCAGTGTGTGTTTCTGTGTTTCAGTGTGTGTTTCTGTGTTTCAGTGTGTGTTTCTGTGTTTCAGTGTGTGTTTCTGTGTTTCAGTGTGTGTTTCTGTTTCAGTGTGTGTTTCTGTGTTTCAGTGTGTGTTTCTGTGTTTCAGTGTGTGTTTCTGTGTTTCAGTGTGTGTTTCTGTGTTTCAGTGTGTGTTTCTGTTTCAGTGTGTGTTTCTGTGTTTCAGTGTGTGTTTCTGTGTTTCAGTGTGTGTTTCTGTTTCAGTGTGTGTTTCTGTGTTTCAGTGTGTGTTTCTGTGTTTCAGTGTGTGTTTCTGTGTGTTTCAGTGTGTGTTTCTGTGTTTCAGTGTGTGTTTCTGTGTTTCAGTGTGTGTTTCAGTGTGTTTCAGTGTGTGTTTCTGTGTTTCAGTGTGTGTTTCTGTGTTTCAGTGTGTGTTTCTGTGTTTCAGTGTGTGTTTCTGTGTTTCAGTGTGTGTTTCTGTGTTTCAGTGTGTGTTAGTGTTTGTGTTTCTGTGTTTCAGTGTGTGTTTCTGTGTTTCAGTGTGTGTTTCTGTGTTTCAGTGTGTGTTTCTGTGTTTCAGTGTGTGTTTCTGTGTTTCAGTGTGTGTTTCTGTGTTTCAGTGTGTTTCTGTGTTTCTGTGTGTGTTTCTGTGTTTCAGTGTGTGTTTCTGTGTTTCAGTGTGTGTTTCTGTGTTTCAGTGTGTGTTTCTGTGTTTCAGTGTGTGTTTCTGTGTTTCAGTGTGTGTTAGTGTTTGTGTTTCTGTGTTTCAGTGTGTGTTTCTGTGTTTCAGTGTGTGTTTCTGTGTTTCAGTGTGTTTCTGTGTTTCTGTGTGTGTTTCTGTGTTTCTGTGTGTGTTTCTGTGTTTCAGTGTGTGTTTCAGTGTGTTTCTGTGTTTCAGTGTGTGTTTCTGTGTTTCAGTGTGTGTTTCTGTGTTTCAGTGTGTGTTTCTGTGTTTCAGTGTGTTTCTGTGTTTCAGTGTGTGTTTCAGTGTGTTTCTGTGTTTCTGTGTGTGTTTCTGTGTTTCAGTGTGTGTTTCTGTGTTTCAGTGTGTGTTTCTGTGTTTCAGTGTGTGTTTCTGTGTTTCAGTGTGTTTTCTGTGTTTCAGTGTGTGTTTCAGTGTGTGTTTCTGTGTTTCAGTGTGTGTTTCTGTGTTTCAGTGTGTGTTTCTGTGTTTCAGTGTGTGTTTCTGTGTTTCAGTGTGTTTCTGTGTTTCAGTGTGTGTTTCTGTGTTTCAGTGTGTTTCTGTGTTTCTGTGTGTGTTTCTGTGTTTCAGTGTGTGTTTCTGTGTTTCTGTGTGTGTTTCTGTGTTTCAGTGTGTGTTTCAGTGTGTGTTTCAGTGTGTGTTTCTGTGTTTCAGTGTGTGTTTCTGTGTTTCTGTGTTTCAGTGTGTTTCAGTGTGTTTCAGTGTGTTTCAGTGTGTGTTTCTGTGTTTCTGTGTGTGTTTCTGTGTTTCTGTGTGTGTTTCTGTGTTTCAGTGTGTTTCAGTGTGTTTCTGTGTTTCAGTGTGTTTCAGTGTGTGTTTCTGTGTTTCTGTGTGTGTTTCTGTGTTTCTGTGTGTGTTTCTGTGTTTCTGTGTTTCAGTGTGTGTTTCTGTGTTTCAGTGTGTTTCAGTGTGTTTCAGTGTGTGTTTCTGTGTTTCTGTGTTTCTGTGTGTGTTTCTGTGTTTCAGTGTGTGTTTCTGTGTTTCTGTGTGTGTTTCTGTGTTTCTGTGTGTGTTTCTGTGTTTCTGTGTTTCAGTGTGTGTTTCTGTGTTTCAGTGTGTTTCTGTGTTTCTGTGTGTGTTTCTGTGTTTCAGTGTTTCAGTGTGTGTTTCTGTGTTTCAGTGTGTGTTTCTGTGTTTCAGTGTGTGTTTCTGTGTTTCAGTGTTTCAGTGTGTGTTTCTGTGTTTCTGTGTGTGTTTCTGTGTTTCAGTGTGTGTTTCTGTGTTTCAGTGTGTTTCTGTGTTTCTGTGTGTGTTTCTGTGTTTCAGTGTGTTTCTGTGTTTCAGTGTTTCAGTGTGTGTTTCGTGTTTCAGTGTGTGTTTCTGTGTTTCTGTGTGTGTTTCTGTGTTTCAGTGTGTTTCTGTGTTTCAGTGTGTGTTTCTGTGTTTCAGTGTGTGTTTCTGTGTTTCTGTGTGTGTTTCTGTGTTTCTGTGTTTCAGTGTGTGTTTCTGTGTTTCAGTGTGTTTCTGTGTTTCAGTGTGTGTTTCTGTGTTTCAGTGTGTGTTTCTGTGTTTCTGTGTGTGTTTCTGTGTTTCAGTGTGTGTTTCGTGTTTCAGTGTGTGTTTCTGTGTTTCTGTGTGTGTTCTGTGTTTCTGTGTTTCAGTGTGTGTTTCTGTGTTTCAGTGTGTGTTTCTGTGTTTCTGTGTGTGTTTCTGTGTTTCAGTGTGTGTTTCTGTGTTTCAGTGTGTGTTTCTGTGTTTCAGTGTGTGTTTCGTGTTTCAGTGTGTGTTTCTGTGTTTCTGTGTGTGTTTCTGTGTTTCTGTGTTTCAGTGTGTGTTTCTGTGTTTCAGTGTGTGTTTCTGTGTTTCTGTGTGTGTTTCTGTGTTTCAGTGTGTTTCTGTGTTTCTGTGTTTCAGTGTGTTTCTGTGTTTCTGTGTGTGTTTCTGTGTGTGTTTCTGTGTTTCTGTGTGTGTTTCTGTGTTTCTGTGTTTCAGTGTGTTTCTGTGTTTCTGTGTGTGTTTCTGTGTTTCAGTGTGTTTCTGTGTTTCTGTGTGTGTTTCTGTGTTTCAGTGTGTGTTTCTGTGTTTCTGTGTGTGTTTCTGTGTTTCAGTGTTTCAGTGTGTGTTTCTGTGTTTCTGTGTGTGTTTCTGTGTTTCAGTGTGTGTTTCTGTGTTTCAGTGTGTGTTTCTGTGTTTCTGTGTGTGTTTCTGTGTTTCAGTGTGTGTTTCTGTGTTTCAGTGTGTGTTTCTGTGTTTCAGTGTGTGTTTCTGTGTTTCAGTGTGTGTTTCTGTGTTTCTGTGTGTGTTTCTGTGTTTCAGTGTGTGTTTCTGTGTTTCTGTGTGTGTTTCTGTGTTTCAGTGTGTGTTTCTGTGTTTCTGTGTGTGTTTCTGTGTTTCTGTGTTTCAGTGTGTGTTTCTGTGTTTCAGTGTGTGTTTCTGTGTTTCAGTGTGTGTTTCTGTGTTTCAGTGTGTTTCTGTGTTTCTGTGTGTGTTTCAGTGTGTGTTTCTGTGTTTCAGTGTGTTTCTGTGTTTCTGTGTGTTTCTGTGTTTCAGTGTGTTTCTGTGTTTCAGTGTGTGTTTCTGTGTGTGTTTCTGTGTTTCTGTGTTTCTGTGTGTTTCTGTGTTTCTGTGTGTGTTTCTGTGTTTCTGTGTGTGTTTCTGTGTTTCTGTGTGTGTTTCTGTGTTTCTGTGTGTGTTTCTGTGTTTCAGTGTGTTTCAGTGTGTTTCAGTGTGTGTTTCTGTGTTTCAGTGTTTCTGTGTGTTTCTGTGTTTCTGTGTGTGTTTCTGTGTTTCTGTGTGTGTTTCTGTGTTTCTGTGTGTGTTTCTGTGTTTCTGTGTGTGTTTCTGTGTTTCAGTGTGTTTCAGTGTGTTTCAGTGTGTGTTTCTGTGTTTCTGTGTGTGTTTCTGTGTTTCAGTGTGTTTCAGTGTGTTTCTGTGTGTGTTTCTGTGTTTCTGTGTTTCTGTGTGTTTCTGTGTTTCTGTGTGTGTTTCTGTGTTTCTGTGTGTGTTTCTGTGTTTCTGTGTGTGTTTCTGTGTTTCTGTGTGTGTTTCTGTGTTTCAGTGTGTTTCAGTGTGTTTCAGTGTGTGTTTCTGTGTTTCAGTGTGTTTCAGTGTGTGTTTCTGTGTTTCAGTGTGTTTCTGTGTTTCAGTGTGTGTTTCTGTGTTTCAGTGTGTTTCTGTGTTTCAGTGTGTGTTTCTGTGTTTCTGTGTTTCAGTGTGTGTTTCTGTGTTTCAGTGTGTTTCAGTGTGTTTCAGTGTGTTTCTGTGTTTCTGTGTTTCAGTGTTTCAGTGTGTGTTTCTGTGTTTCTGTGTTTCAGTGTGTGTTTCTGTGTTTCTGTGTTTCAGTGTGTGTTTCTGTGTTTCAGTGTGTGTTTCTGTGTTTCAGTGTTTCAGTGTGTGTTTCTGTGTTTCAGTGTGTGTTTCTGTGTTTCAGTGTTTCAGTGTGTGTTTCTGTGTTTCAGTGTGTGTTTCTGTGTTTCAGTGTGTTTCTGTGTTTCTGTGTGTGTTTCTGTGTTTCAGTGTGTTTCTGTGTTTCTGTGTGTGTTTCTGTGTTTCAGTGTGTGTTTCTGTGTTTCTGTGTGTGTTTCTGTGTTTCTGTGTGTGTTTCTGTGTTTCAGTGTGTTTCAGTGTGTGTTTCTGTGTTTCTGTGTTTCAGTGTGTGTTTCTGTGTTTCAGTGTGTTTCTGTGTTTCAGTGTGTTTCTGTGTTTCAGTGTGTGTTTCTGTGTTTCTGTGTTTCAGTGTGTGTTTCTGTGTTTCAGTGTGTTTCTGTGTTTCAGTGTGTGTTTCTGTGTTCTGTGTTTCTGTGTGTGTTTCTGTGTTTCTGTGTTTCTGTGTTTCAGTGTGTGTTTCTGTGTTTCAGTGTGTGTTTCTGTGTTTCAGTGTGTGTTTCTGTGTTTCAGTGTGTGTTTCTGTGTTTCAGTGTGTGTTTCTGTGTGTGTTTCTGTGTTTCAGTGTGTGTTTCTGTGTTTCTGTGTGTGTTTCTGTGTTTCAGTGTGTGTTTCTGTGTTTCAGTGTGTGTTTCTGTGTTTCAGTGTGTGTTTCTGTGTTTCAGTGTGTGTTTCTGTGTTTCAGTGTGTTTCTGTGTTTCAGTGTGTGTTTCTGTGTTTCAGTGTGTGTTTCTGTGTTTCTGTGTGTGTTTCTGTGTTTCAGTGTGTGTTTCTGTGTTTCTGTGTTTCAGTGTGTGTTTCTGTGTTTCTGTGTTTCAGTGTGTTTCTGTGTTTCAGTGTGTGTTTCTGTGTTTCAGTGTGTTTCTGTGTTTCAGTGTGTGTTTCTGTGTTTCTGTGTGTGTTTCTGTGTGTGTTTCTGTGTTTCAGTGTGTGTTTCTGTGTGTGTTTCTGTGTTTCAGTGTGTGTTTCTGTGTTTCTGTGTGTGTTTCTGTGTTTCTGTGTGTGTTTCTGTGTTTCAGTGTGTGTTTCTGTGTTTCAGTGTGTGTTTCTGTGTTTCTGTGTGTGTTTCTGTGTTTCAGTGTGTGTTTCTGTGTTTCTGTGTGTGTTTCTGTGTTTCAGTGTGTGTTTCTGTGTTTCAGTGTGTGTTTCTGTGTTTCAGTGTGTGTTTCTGTGTTTCAGTGTGTGTTTCTGTGTTTCTGTGTGTGTTTCTGTGTTTCAGTGTGTGTTTCAGTGTGTGTTTCTGTGTTTCAGTGTGTGTTTCTGTGTTTCAGTGTGTGTTTCTGTGTTTCAGTGTGTGTTTCTGTGTTTCTGTGTGTGTTTCTGTGTTTCAGTGTGTGTTTCTGTGTTTCTGTGTGTGTTTCTGTGTTTCAGTGTGTGTTTCTGTGTTTCAGTGTGTGTTTCTGTGTTTCAGTGTGTTTCTGTGTTTCAGTGTGTGTTTCAGTGTTTCAGTGTGTTTCTGTGTTTCAGTGTGTGTTTCTGTGTTTCAGTGTGTTTCAGTGTGTTTCAGTGTGTTTCAGTGTGTGTTTCTGTGTTTCTGTGTTTCAGTGTGTTTCAGTGTGTGTTTCTGTGTTTCAGTGTGTGTTTCTGTGTTTCAGTGTGTGTTTCTGTGTTTCAGTGTGTGTTTCTGTGTTTCAGTGTGTGTTTCTGTGTTTCAGTGTGTGTTTCTGTGTTTCTGTGTTCAGTGTGTTTCTGTGTTTCAGTGTGTGTTTCTGTGTTTCAGTGTGTGTTTCTGTGTTTCAGTGTGTGTTTCTGTGTTTCTGTGTGTGTTTCTGTGTTTCAGTGTGTGTTTCTGTGTTTCTGTGTGTGTTTCTGTGTTTCAGTGTGTGTTTCTGTGTTTCTGTGTGTGTTTCTGTGTTTCAGTGTGTGTTTCTGTGTGTGTTTCTGTGTTTCAGTGTGTGTTTCTGTGTTTCAGTGTGTGTTTCTGTTTCAGTGTGTGTTTCTGTGTTTCAGTGTGTGTTTCTGTGTTTCTGTGTGTGTTTCTGTGTTTCAGTGTGTGTTTCTGTGTTTCTGTGTGTGTTTCTGTGTTTCAGTGTGTGTTTCTGTGTTTCAGTGTGTGTTTCTGTGTTTCTGTGTGTGTTTCTGTGTTTCAGTGTGTGTTTCAGTGTGTGTTTCTGTGTTTCAGTGTGTGTTTCTGTGTTTCAGTGTGTGTTTCTGTGTTTCAGTGTGTGTTTCTGTGTTTCTGTGTGTGTTTCTGTGTTTCAGTGTGTGTTTCTGTGTTTCTGTGTGTGTTTCTGTGTTTCAGTGTGTGTTTCTGTGTTTCAGTGTGTGTTTCTGTGTTTCAGTGTGTGTTTCTGTGTTTCTGTGTTTCTGTGTGTGTTTCTGTGTTTCAGTGTGTGTTTCTGTGTTTCTGTGTGTGTTTCTGTGTTTCAGTGTGTGTTTCTGTGTCTCAGTGTGTGTTTCTGTGTTTCTGTGTGTGTTTCTGTGTTTCAGTGTGTGTTTCAGTGTGTGTTTCTGTGTTTCAGTGTGTGTTTCTGTGTTTCTGTGTTTCAGTGTGTTTCAGTGTGTTTCAGTGTGTTCAGTGTGTTTCAGTGTGTTTCTGTGTTTCTGTGTGTGTTTCTGTGTTTCTGTGTGTGTTTCTGTGTTTCAGTGTGTTTCAGTGTGTTTCAGTGTGTTTCAGTGTGTTTCAGTGTGTGTTTCTGTGTTTCTGTGTGTGTTTCTGTGTTTCTGTGTGTGTTTCTGTGTTTCTGTGTTTCAGTGTGTGTTTCTGTGTTTCAGTGTGTTTCAGTGTGTTTCAGTGTGTGTTTCTGTGTTTCTGTGTTTCTGTCGTGTGTTTCTGTGTTTCAGTGTGTGTTTCTGTGTTTCTGTGTGTGTTTCTGTGTTTCTGTGTGTGTTTCTGTGTTTCTGTGTTTCAGTGTGTGTTTCTGTGTTTCAGTGTGTGTTTCTGTGTTTCTGTGTGTGTTTCTGTGTTTCAGTGTTTCAGTGTGTGTTTCTGTGTTTCAGTGTGTGTTTCTGTGTTTCAGTGTGTGTTTCTGTGTTTCAGTGTTTCAGTGTGTGTTTCTGTGTTTCTGTGTGTGTTTCTGTGTTTCAGTGTGTGTTTCTGTGTTTCAGTGTGTTTCTGTGTGTGTTTCTGTGTTTCAGTGTGTTTCTGTGTTTCAGTGTTTTCAGTGTGTGTTTCTGTGTTTCAGTGTGTGTTTCTGTGTTTCTGTGTTTCTGTGTGTGTTTCTGTGTTTCTGTGTTTCAGTGTGTTTCTGTGTTTCAGTGTGTGTTTCTGTGTTTCAGTGTGTTTCTGTGTTTCAGTGTGTGTTTCTGTGTTTCTGTGTGTGTTTCTGTGTGTGTTTCTGTGTTTCAGTGTGTGTTTCTGTGTGTGTTTCTGTGTTTCTGTGTGTGTTTCTGTGTTTCTGTGTGTGTTTCTGTGTTTCAGTGTGTTTCTGTGTTTCAGTGT
>NC_138745.1:1134759-1142464 GCF_965113295.1 Leuciscus leuciscus | reverse complement strand
TGTGTTTCAGTGTGTGTTTCGTGTTTCAGTGTGTGTTTCTGTGTTTCAGTGTGTGTTTCGTGTTTCAGTGTGTGTTTCTGTGTTTCAGTGTGTGTTTCTGTGTTTCTGTGTGTGTTTCTGTGTTTCAGTGTGTGTTTCTGTGTTTCTGTGTGTGTTTCAGTGTGTTTCTGTGTTTCAGTGTGTGTTTCTGTGTTTCAGTGTGTGTTTCTGTGTTTCTGTGTGTGTTTCAGTGTGTGTTTCTGTGTTTCTGTGTTTCTGTGTGTGTTTCGTGTTTCAGTGTGTGTTTCTGTGTTTCAGTGTGTGTTTCGTGTTTCTGTGTTTCTGTGTGTGTTTCTGTGTTTCAGTGTGTGTTTCTGTGTTTCTGTGTTTCTGTGTGTGTTTCGTGTTTCAGTGTGTGTTTCTGTGTTTCAGTGTGTGTTTCGTGTTTCAGTGTGTGTTTCTGTGTTTCAGTGTGTGTTTCTGTGTTTCAGTGTGTGTTTCTGTGTTTCTGTGTTTCTGTGTGTGTTTCTGTGTTTCAGTGTGTGTTTCTGTGTTTCTGTGTTTCTGTGTGTGTTTCTGTGTTTCAGTGTGTGTTTCTGTGTTTCAGTGTGTGTTTCGTGTTTCAGTGTGTGTTTCTGTGTTTCAGTGTGTGTTTCTGTGTTTCTGTGTGTGTTTCTGTGTGTGTTTCTGTGTTTCTGTGTGTGTTTCTGTGTTTCAGTGTGTGTTTCTGTGTTTCTGTGTTTCTGTGTGTGTTTCTGTGTTTCAGTGTGTGTTTCTGTGTTTCAGTGTGTGTTTCTGTGTTTCAGTGTGTGTTTCTGTGTTTCTGTGTTTCTGTGTGTGTTTCTGTGTTTCTGTGTGTGTTTCTGTGTTTCAGTGTGTGTTTCTGTGTTTCTGTGTGTGTTTCTGTGTTTCAGTGTGTGTTTCTGTGTTTCAGTGTGTGTTTCTGTGTTTCAGTGTGTGTTTCTGTGTTTCTGTGTTTCTGTGTGTGTTTCTGTGTTTCTGTGTGTGTTTCTGTGTGTGTTTCTGTGTTTCAGTGTGTGTTTCTGTGTTTCTGTGTGTGTTTCTGTGTTTCAGTGTGTGTTTCTGTGTTTCAGTGTGTGTTTCTGTGTTTCAGTGTGTGTTTCTGTGTTTCAGTGTGTGTTTCTGTTTCAGTGTGTGTTTCTGTGTTTCTGTGTTTCTGTGTGTGTTTCTGTGTTTCTGTGTGTGTTTCTGTGTTTCAGTGTGTGTTTCTGTGTTTCAGTGTGTGTTTCTGTGTTTCAGTGTGTGTTTCGTGTTTCAGTGTGTGTTTCTGTGTTTCAGTGTGTGTTTCTGTGTTTCAGTGTGTGTTTCGTGTTTCAGTGTGTGTTTCTGTGTTTCAGTGTGTGTTTCTGTGTTTCTGTGTGTGTTTCTGTGTTTCAGTGTGTGTTTCGTGTTTCAGTGTGTGTTTCTGTGTTTCAGTGTGTGTTTCTGTGTTTCAGTGTGTGTTTCGTGTTTCAGTGTGTGTTTCTGTGTTTCTGTGTGTGTTTCTGTGTTTCAGTGTGTGTTTCTGTGTTTCTGTGTGTGTTTCTGTGTTTCAGTGTGTGTTTCTGTGTTTCTGTGTGTGTTTCTGTGTTTCAGTGTGTGTTTCTGTGTTTCAGTGTGTGTTTCTGTGTTTCTGTGTGTGTTTCTGTGTTTCTGTGTTTCTGTGTGTGTTTCTGTGTTTCTGTGTGTGTTTCTGTGTTTCAGTGTGTGTTTCTGTGTTTCTGTGTTTCTGTGTGTGTTTCTGTGTTTCAGTGTGTGTTTCTGTGTTTCAGTGTGTGTTTCTGTGTTTCTGTGTTTCTGTGTGTGTTTCTGTGTTTCTGTGTGTGTTTCTGTGTTTCTGTGTGTGTTTCTGTGTTTCAGTGTGTGTTTCAGTGTGTGTTTCTGTGTTTCAGTGTGTGTTTCTGTGTTTCAGTGTGTGTTTCTGTGTTTCAGTGTGTGTTTCGTGTTTCAGTGTGTGTTTCTGTGTTTCTGTGTGTGTTTCTGTGTTTCAGTGTGTGTTTCTGTGTTTCAGTGTGTGTTTCTGTGTTTCAGTGTGTGTTTCTGTGTTTCTGTGTTTCAGTGTGTGTTTCAGTGTGTGTTTCTGTGTTTCTGTGTGTGTTTCTGTGTTTCAGTGTGTGTTTCGTGTTTCAGTGTGTGTTTCTGTGTTTCAGTGTGTGTTTCGTGTTTCAGTGTGTGTTTCTGTGTTTCAGTGTGTGTTTCTGTGTTTCTGTGTTTCTGTGTGTGTTTCTGTGTTTCTGTGTTTCTGTGTTTCTGTGTGTGTTTCTGTGTTTCTGTGTTTCTGTGTTTCTGTGTGTGTTTCTGTGTTTCAGTGTGTGTTTCAGTGTGTGTTTCAGTGTGTGTTTCTGTGTTTCTGTGTGTGTTTCTGTGTTTCAGTGTGTGTTTCTGTGTTTCAGTGTGTGTTTCTGTGTTTCAGTGTGTGTTTCTGTGTTTCAGTGTGTGTTTCGTGTTTCAGTGTGTGTTTCTGTGTTTCAGTGTGTGTTTCTGTGTTTCTGTGTTTCAGTGTGTGTTTCTGTGTTTCTGTGTTTCTGTGTGTGTTTCTGTGTTTCAGTGTGTGTTTCTGTGTTTCAGTGTGTGTTTCTGTGTTTCTGTGTGTGTTTCTGTGTTTCTGTGTTTCTGTGTTTCAGTGTGTGTTTCTGTGTTTCAGTGTGTGTTTCTGTGTTTCAGTGTGTGTTTCTGTGTTTCAGTGTGTGTTTCTGTGTTTCTGTGTGTGTTTCTGTGTTTCTGTGTTTCTGTGTTTCTGTGTGTGTTTCTGTGTTTCAGTGTGTGTTTCTGTGTTTCAGTGTGTGTTTCTGTGTTTCTGTGTGTGTTTCTGTGTTTCAGTGTGTGTTTCTGTGTTTCAGTGTGTGTTTCTGTGTTTCTGTGTTTCTGTGTGTGTTTCTGTGTTTCTGTGTTTCTGTGTGTGTTTCTGTGTTTCTGTGTTTCAGTGTGTGTTTCTGTGTTTCAGTGTGTGTTTCTGTGTTTCTGTGTTTCTGTGTTTCAGTGTGTGTTTCTGTGTTTCAGTGTGTGTTTCTGTGTTTCTGTGTTTCAGTGTGTGTTTCTGTGTTTCTGTGTTTCTGTGTTTCAGTGTGTGTTTCTGTGTTTCTGTGTTTCTGTGTTTCAGTGTGTGTTTCTGTGTTTCAGTGTGTGTTTCTGTGTTTCTGTGTTTCAGTGTGTGTTTCTGTGTTTCTGTGTTTCAGTGTGTGTTTCTGTGTTTCTGTGTTTCTGTGTGTGTTTCTGTGTTTCTGTGTTTCAGTGTGTGTTTCTGTGTTTCAGTGTGTGTTTCTGTGTTTCTGTGTTTCAGTGTGTGTTTCTGTGTTTCTGTGTTTCAGTGTGTGTTTCTGTGTTTCTGTGTTTCAGTGTGTGTTTCTGTGTTTCAGTGTGTGTTTCTGTGTTTCTGTGTTTCAGTGTGTGTTTCTGTGTTTCTGTGTGTGTTTCTGTGTTTCTGTGTGTGTTTCTGTGTTTCAGTGTGTGTTTCTGTGTTTCAGTGTGTGTTTCTGTGTTTCAGTGTGTGTTTCTGTGTTTCAGTGTGTGTTTCTGTGTTTCTGTGTTTCTGTGTGTGTTTCTGTGTTTCTGTGTGTGTTTCTGTGTTTCAGTGTGTGTTTCTGTGTTTCAGTGTGTGTTTCTGTGTTTCAGTGTGTGTTTCTGTGTTTCTGTGTTTCAGTGTGTGTTTCTGTGTTTCAGTGTGTGTTTCTGTGTTTCAGTGTGTGTTTCTGTGTTTCAGTGTGTGTTTCTGTGTTTCTGTGTTTCTGTGTGTGTTTCTGTGTTTCTGTGTGTGTTTCTGTGTTTCAGTGTGTGTTTCTGTGTTTCAGTGTGTGTTTCTGTGTTTCAGTGTGTGTTTCTGTGTTTCTGTGTGTGTTTCTGTGTTTCAGTGTGTGTTTCTGTGTTTCAGTGTGTGTTTCTGTGTTTCAGTGTGTGTTTCTGTGTTTCTGTGTTTCAGTGTGTGTTTCTGTGTTTCAGTGTGTGTTTCTGTGTTTCAGTGTGTGTTTCTGTGTTTCAGTGTGTGTTTCTGTGTTTCTGTGTTTCTGTGTGTGTTTCTGTGTTTCTGTGTGTGTTTCTGTGTTTCAGTGTGTGTTTCTGTGTTTCAGTGTGTGTTTCTGTGTTTCAGTGTGTGTTTCTGTGTTTCAGTGTGTGTTTCTGTGTTTCTGTGTTTCTGTGTGTGTTTCTGTGTTTCTGTGTGTGTTTCTGTGTTTCTGTGTGTGTTTCTGTGTTTCAGTGTGTGTTTCTGTGTTTCTGTGTTTCTGTGTGTGTTTCTGTGTTTCAGTGTGTGTTTCTGTTTCAGTGTGTGTTTCTGTGTTTCAGTGTGTGTTTCTGTGTTTCAGTGTGTGTTTCTGTGTTTCTGTGTTTCTGTGTGTGTTTCTGTGTTTCTGTGTGTGTTTCTGTGTTTCAGTGTGTGTTTCTGTGTTTCAGTGTGTGTTTCTGTGTTTCAGTGTGTGTTTCTGTGTTTCTGTGTTTCTGTGTGTGTTTCTGTGTTTCTGTGTGTGTTTCTGTGTTTCAGTGTGTGTTTCTGTGTTTCAGTGTGTGTTTCTGTGTTTCTGTGTGTGTTTCTGTGTTTCAGTGTGTGTTTCTGTGTTTCAGTGTGTGTTTCTGTGTTTCAGTGTGTGTTTCTGTGTTTCAGTGTGTGTTTCTGTGTTTCTGTGTTTCTGTGTGTGTTTCTGTGTTTCAGTGTGTGTTTCTGTGTTTCTGTGTTTCTGTGTGTGTTTCTGTGTTTCTGTGTGTGTTTCAGTGTGTGTTTCTGTGTTTCAGTGTGTGTTTCGTGTTTCAGTGTGTGTTTCGTGTTTCAGTGTGTGTTTCTGTGTGTGTTTCTGTGTTTCAGTGTGTGTTTCAGTGTGTGTTTCAGTGTGTGTTTCTGTGTTTCAGTGTGTGTTTCAGTGTGTGTTTCTGTGTTTCTGTGTGTGTTTCTGTGTTTCAGTGTGTGTTTCAGTGTGTGTTTCTGTGTTTCAGTGTGTGTTTCGTGTTTCAGTGTGTGTTTCGTGTTTCAGTGTGTGTTTCTGTGTTTCAGTGTGTGTTTCTGTGTGTGTTTCTGTGTTTCAGTGTGTGTTTCAGTGTGTGTTTCAGTGTGTGTTTCTGTGTTTCAGTGTGTGTTTCAGTGTGTGTTTCTGTGTTTCAGTGTGTGTTTCAGTGTGTGTTTCTGTGTTTCAGTGTGTGTTTCTGTGTGTGTTTCTGTGTGTGTTTCTGTGTTTCAGTGTGTGTTTCTGTGTTTCAGTGTGTGTTTCTGTGTTTCAGTGTGTGTTTCAGTGTGTGTTTCTGTGTTTCAGTGTGTGTTTCTGTGTTTCAGTGTGTGTTTCAGTGTGTGTTTCAGTGTGTGTTTCTGTGTTTCAGTGTGTGTTTCTGTGTTTCAGTGTGTGTTTCTGTGTTTCAGTGTGTGTTTCTGTGTTTCAGTGTGTGTTTCAGTGTGTGTTTCTGTGTTTCAGTGTGTGTTTCAGTGTGTGTTTCTGTGTTTCAGTGTGTGTTTCAGTGTGTGTTTCTGTGTTTCAGTGTGTGTTTCTGTGTGTGTTTCTGTGTTTCAGTGTGTGTTTCTGTGTTTCAGTGTGTGTTTCTGTGTTTCAGTGAGAGCACATTGTTAAGGATGAGTAATATACTTCTAATTCTGCATGAAAGATGCTGGTGAAAAACAGAGGTCAGACGCCTGACGGCACACACACACACACACACACACACACACACACACACACACACACACACACACACACACACACACACACACACGTCACTCACACACCGCACCGTTCTAATGAATACAGTCTGTTGTGTTGTTATGTAAATTCCTGGATGAGAAGGTCCTTGACTCGAGGTAAAGTCCAGCTGGCCTCCGCGAGCGCTAATGCGACGGGTCACTCACTCCACGGGGATCTGACCCGCTCTCACACTGACAGCTGAATGAATCATGCTAATTCACCAGCACCTTCACTGCGAACACTGACATTCCACTGAAAAGTGACAAAAATGTATTTGTGACTCTCATTTGAACTAGATCTTTGTCTATAGGCTGAGCCAAGGGTTTGTTGACACCACAACTATGTTAAAACAGAAACGTTTTTTCTTTGCGTTTTTCGCTCACCGATTACATGGTTGTCAAAAGGATCCTTGTTCACACAGATCCATGAACACAACTGATCGCTGTATTCTGCTGTCAGGCCAGTAGGTGGCGATGTCACTTTGTAAAGAAACACTACGAAAATATAGACCGAACACGTGACACACATGTGCATGACATCACCGTTTTCACAAATGCACGTTTTTGTAGTTTACACCGAGACGATACCGGTATCGTTTAAACTTGCACTTTAAAACCCGTTTTCAAAAGTTTGCATTTTCAGGCCCAAAACACCGTTGTCGTGTAAATGAACGACAAAAAAAAGTTTTCAGTGTTTAGTTGTAAACGGCACCTTAGTCGCTTGTTGTGGATTTGTTGTGTTCAAAGGAACAAGTTAAGAATGTTGATTAACACAAGAATAATGTGTGTGTTTGTACACACAAAAAACAAACAGTGAAACACTTACAGTGGAAGTAAGCCTCAAAAATACTACTTAAAAAATATGGTTTCTAAAGTGCTGCATGACATAAACAACATGCGTGTAAACACTTTTCTGTGTAAAGTTATATACTATTTTACAACTTTGTTGCCATGACAATGCAACTTCTTAAATAATACACAAGTTTTAACGAAACGAGTAAACGTTAAAGTGCTTTTTTTTCAAATCACAAGCTTCACATTTTTGCTTTTATATCCTAATGTCCCATTTATTTGCACTGTTGTTGTTGTTGTTTCGAAAGCAATGGACACGTTAAATATTTTAGTATCACTCTACAGTAAGTCCTCATTAGTCAATGCATTAGTTAACATTTATTATAAGCAATGCATTTTTTTACAGCATTCATTGATTTTTGTTCATTAATGGATGGACGGATGGATGAACAGATGGATGGGTGGACAGATGGATGGATGGATGGATGGATGGATGAACAGAGAGATGGATGGATGGATGGATGGATGGATGGATGGATGGATGGATGGATGGATGGATGGATGGACGGATGGATGGATGGACGGACGGATGGATGAACAGATGGATGGATGGATGGACGGATGGATGGATGGATGGATGAACAGATGGATGGATGGATGGATGGACGGATGGATGGATGGATGGACGGACGGATGGATGAACAGATGGATGGATGGATGGACGGACAGATGGATGGATGGATGGATGGATGGATGGATGGATGGATGGACGGACGGATGGATGGATGGATGGATGGATGGATGGATGGACGGATGGATGGACGGATGGATGGATGGATGGATGGATGATGGATGGACGGATGGATGAACAGATGGATGGATGAATGATGGACGGATGGATGAACAGATGGATGAACAGATGGATGGATGGATGGATGGATGGATGGATGGATGGATGCATGGATGGACGGATGGATGAACAGATGGACGGACGGACGGACGGACGGATGGATGGACGGATAGATGAACAGATGGATGGATGAATGATGGACGGATGGATGAACAGATGGATGAACAGATGGATAGATGGATGGATGAACAGATGGATGGATGAATGATGGGCGGATGGATGAACAGATGGATGAACAGATGGATGAGCAGATAGATGAACAGATGGATGGATGGATGAATGATGGACGGATGGATGAACAGATGGATGAACAGATAGATGAACAGACGGATGGATGGATGAATGATGGACGGATGGATGAACAGATGGAT